>NC_056732.1:536739966-536817466 GCF_019279795.1 Protopterus annectens | reverse complement strand
CCCCCCCTACTTTAATATTCTAACTCCGAGATCACACAAACATACACACAAGGCAAACTCACACCCACACATTACAGCTCCTCACACACACACACACACACACACACACACACACACACACACACACACACACACACCACAGTCACAACACACACTTACACACACTAAAGCCCCTCACAAACACACTTACACACACATACTTACCTGAACCGCAACACCAGAAGCGCTAACTCAAAATCCCTTAACATCAGGATTTTGAATTTCGCGCTTCTGGTCTTTCGGTAATGTGGGGTTTCGGCTACATGGTCTCGAGCTTTTGAAATTCAAGATTTCAAAAGTTCGAGATTTAGTAGTGTTCCCATATATATATATATATATATATATATATATATATATATATATATATATATATATATATATATATATATACAGAGAGAGAGAGAGGTACAGAGATAAATCTATCTATATCTATATACATGTATATTTATATCTAAGATATATGTGTGTGTGTATATATATATATATATATTTATATATATATATATATATATATATATATATATATATATATATATATATATATGGGTTCCATACACTAGATTGAATTTTCATTAATTCGAAATAGTGCATGGAATGCTCACTGCAGTGAAAGTGCACTTAATCGAAAGTGCACTACGCGAAGTTCAGTACAATGAACGGGTGTTGTACTGAACTTCCGTGCAGTACTCATGGACCTTAGGGTTAGGGCACAGGTCATAGTACCATAACCCGTGCCTTAACCCTAAGGTCCGTGACAACTGCAGCGCAGTGAAGGACATAGCAATGTCCTCCACTATGGTGCGATAGTCACGAACCTTAGGGTTAGGGCATGGGTTAGGGTAAGGAGACAGCTTTACTAACTATCCCCTTACCCTAACCTATGCCCTAACCCTAAGGTCCGTGACTATCGCACCATAGTGGAGGACATAGCTTGTTTTTTATGTCCTCCACTGTACTGCAGTGTTTTCAGTGAAGTGCACTTATGCAAAAGTTCACGTTCGTTAAAGTGAACTTTCGCAGAAGTGAGACTTCCTATTACAAGTTCGAAGTAGTGAACTTTCGTTCTTGCAATAGGAATCCATATAACATATATATATATATATATATATATATATATATATATATATATATATATGTATATATATATATATATATATATATATATATATATATGTATGTGTGTGTGTGTGTGTGTGTGTGTGTGTGTGTGTGTGTGTGGGGGAGTGTATGAAAAAAAAGAAAAAAATCAAAGATATATATATATATATATATATATATATATATATATATATATATATATATATATATGTCTACCTGAAAACTTTGAAAGCTCATGGTAAGTATCTGTTGGTCAACAAGGTGGACTTTGCCTTTTTCCCAACTGTAGTGTGATCTGAGAGTTGGTATATTTAGGAGGGCTCTGAGCAAAGCCTCCTCCACATTGGGATGGTTGGGGGTGATACAGTTCCATTTTCGTTAGTTGTGGGATGAGTGGTTACTTACCCTGGGAATGGAATCGGTGATCCAGTCGTTTGCTGACATGAGGTTTCAGTGCTTTTGTCTCAACAATATAGTCTTTGATATATTTGATTTTGATGTTTTGAAGTAAACTCATATATATATATATATATATATATATATATAGAGAGAGAGAGAGATATTATTGATAAAATTTCATTAAAAAACAATACAATAAAGGCACGTGAATAATGTTTGCTATAAGGAAAAGATCCCTTCTTAGAGCATCATGTTAAAAAGTCAAATTATGTATATTTAAAAAAAACTGAAAAAGAATGGTTATCAATTCGCCTCAAGCAAGGTAATGGCCAACACCTAAAATAAACTAAATGAAGTAAAATGGGATCATTTTATCAAGTGTTGACTTTTTTTCCTGAAGACTCTGAAATATTTCCTGAAAAATGTTGATTAAATGTAAGTTGGTATGTTTAACTGTAGATGTGTCAGATTGTTCCCGTTATCTCTTTATCAAGTAGACCATGTGAAATACAGCCCCCTGTCCAAACTCTCAGTTTTCTCACTTTCCTTTAATCAGAACTCTTTTTCACTGTCTTGTCTCATCCTAAACGGGAATTAATAGACACACACTGGATCCATTTTTATTATCAAATCTCACTGGGGTTAAATCACAAAAGGGTTATCACTCCAAACATGTTTATTTTTTTTTAATTTTCCTAGTCAAAATGCATCACATTGCATTCACCTGAATAAAATTCCTGATTTAATCTAATCTCCCACCCAACAATCTGTATCAGCTTTGAGGTTTTATTGAAAACTTATTCTTCTTACCATAGCTCACTGTATCAGTTCTAATAGAGTATAGAAACAAACAAAAATTGCTTTTCAGTACAATATCTGTCAGAAATATGATTTCCTTTCTCAGCTTTACCCATTTCTTCTATGTAATGGACTTAATTGCTACATTGCCTTGTTGCTTCATCCCTGAGGTGATGATCGTGCCAGCAAAGACAGTGTTTACTTTATACCAAAAATGTATAAAATATGCAGCATAATCACTCATTGTGCAGTCATAAATATGTTTTATTTATGCATTTAGGATATTTAAAAATGTTTTTATAATTAACCATTGTATAAAGGCGTAAAAATATGAATAAAAAAATCGTGAAGAAGCACCCTATAATACTAATTCATCAAGAACAGAATGAAAATATGTAACCGAAATAAGGTACTAAAAGTAAACATCGCCCCTGTGCAGGGTCCAGGAAGACTATTCTACAGAGTTGGACTTTCACAGACTTCTTAAAAGCGGCCTCAGGCACTCCTGCATTAGGGGAGATAGATCATTTCAAATGACAGTAGCAAGGTAAGCAAAAGTTATTCCGCCAGGGCTTTCCAGGATTTTTTGTCACAGCTAGAAGCCCCTTACCTGGTGACCTGAAGGAGCTAGCCACAATATATTGAGGTAAAAGCCCTTTCAAATCATAATAAGTCAGTCTATTCAGAGTCCAGAAGATGGAGAATCTTATGTAGGGACCTAGCAGTAAACAGCAATCAGTGCAGATCCCACAGTAGAGAAGTGATGCAACAGGAATGGGAATTGAGGTCAATGATCTCACTGCAGAATGATGTACCATCTATAGGGGTCATGGGTTCATAGGTAGATATTAGGCTATCAGGCCTGGGGCCTATATAAGCCTAGCCAAAAAGGTTCCCTGGCTTTCACCACCCAATAAAATTATTTTCCTGTGTTCCTATCGAGCAGTGCCGCAGAAGTGATCCCCGGGGTGAATTTTCTATGCCAAATGTCCATGTGACAGTCCAAGGTAAAGGACACTGCAATAGTCTTACCAAGCCTATATTAATGTGTGGATCACATTAGTTGAATCAGTTGTAGACTATAACTCAAGATCTAAGTGATACTTTTAAAATGGATATGATTAATTTTTACAATAGCTGACATGCAGCCCTTTTGTGTCAAGAATCACACCTAGAAAATGGACATGAGAAGCAAATTCCATTTTCTTCCCTCTGTGTATATTATTGGAAAAATCAGAGGAAGACTGACAAGATATCATCTGGTACAGAATTTTGACACCAAGCAGTGATTAAAAATGATAAGATCTGTTTTGAACTCCTGGGCAAAAAAAAATGTAAATCTGGATGTCATTAATGTATGAGTGAGGTGACAAACCACTCCTTACAAAGACTTCTATAAGGGGAAACATATGTACCAAATGAACAGCAGCAGCTCAAGGCCTATGGCACCCCACACCACAGAGAGTGACTGCTTGAAGAGTTAATGATAGAAACCATTCTTGTAACTGTCATGTAAAAAAAGAAGTGGGTGACAATCACTAGTATCAGTCATGGAGTATTTGCAACATTTGTCATGTTTTTTTTTTTTTTTTTTTTTTTTGCATGACAATTTAGGCACCATAAAGATGATTTCTGCACTGAAAAGCTGGGGAATGTGTATAGTGGCCATGGACAATTATGCATCAGAATTAATCAGCCAGGTAGCTTGAGGTAGGGGAAGTAAGTAAGGGAAGCAATTGTCAGTTTTAATTACTTTAATTATTATTACTATTATTTCTATGATTATGGTTACTATTAACAAGGATTAATGTGAATAGTAAAACTAAAAAAAATTCAGAAATTTCAGCAGATTTTTTTCTTCACCCAAGTCACTGACAACATCATAGAGCTCTCTACAGAAAAAGTGTCTGATTACAGAAAGAATAACCTTTTTCTTGTCTTCACTTCCTCATATCATAACTTAGTCTATATTAATTATTTTTCTTTATTCTTTACTAAAATGCTCTTAAGCTGAACCCCATATATCATAAGATCTGAGTTTGAAAACTGCTTGTCAAGGCTTGCAATTAATGAGTGAAAGAGCCTTCCCCAGACATAGACTGTAATATGCAACATGCTGCTCCTTTATATTTAAGAAATCAAAAAATAAGGCAGCATTTAAACAGGTCTTCTTTCACACCTCCATTATTAAGTTATTTCAGGTGTTTCAGAGATAATGGCTTGTATACTGATAATAACTTTTTTATCTCTATTTCCAAAGCTTTGTATTATATATGAAGAATTCATGTTTCCAAGTCTGCTACTAAAATAGGACAAAGACAAAAAGAGGCAGACAAATGACTGAAGATGGGTGATGTATTTGGTTGGGCAATGCATAAGGAATAGAGCAGAACACAAGAGGAAGGGAGTATACATGGCTGAGAATAGGGAAGGATATGAGTAGCTACCATGTTGTTCTCCTCCTGTCTCAGAAGGACATTACAGGATACATCACCATTTGACAGATCAAGGTGGTTGCTGGTATGGGCTCAAATCCTTCTCTGATAGCCTAGTGGTAGGGGCTGGCCATTCATGTGAATCTGCTTATCTGTTCAGGAGGCTGTCAGCATTGACCGTATGCTTACCAATTGCTGAGTCCTCCACAGCCACAAAACCTGCTTAACCTGCAGCTGGAGACACTTCTGGCAGGACAGATGGGCTATCTGCCAGTGTGGAGTCAGAACCCCCTTTCTAGTGAGACACTCTCAGCCGTATAAACCTCATGACTCTCAGTCACAGCATTGATGGAGTGGCACAGTTAATATATCTACAGACAAATCTATCATCTACAATAGCATTGAAGAAGGAAAAATGGGAAAGTAGTCATACATTTATCTGTGTTGACAGCAGAATTAAACATTATGCCATGTCAGCCCTTGTTTGGAGAATTAACCAGGCAGGCCGCAAGCCTCTCCTATCTTCTGTGAAAGGAGAAACAGTTTGCATTACATTCTGTTATTGATGAAAAAAGGTCCCAGTTGAGGATAGTTGTAAAGACAGATAAAACAATATATATAATCCCATAAATGTTCATATTAGCTATGTACTTGGCAGCAAGCAGATATATGTCCCCTGTGGTAACTGTGTGATATTTTTACACTCATTAGTATGAGTGCTTGAAGAGTGAGACTAAATGAGCAAGAATGCAGACTTTCATATAATATATCTGAGACTGATGTTTAGCAGAGTATACCCTTATTTCCAGTTATTGCAAACTGAGTTGGTATATTTAAGTTCACAGGATGTAGAGGCCTACCCCTACCTTGGGTGGTGCTGGGGGGGGTAACACTTCCGAAGGAGAATAGTGATATTCAACATTCTTTGTTCTCCTGTATTTTGTGCTTATTTTATGTAATTCCTGGACTTTCTCTTAAAAAGTCTCTAAAATACAATAAAGAGCCTTACCCTGCAAAGACACATGTATGTATGTATATATGGGTCTACTTTAGATTACCAAAATACACCTTACCCAACTTTTAAACTGCCGAGACAAAATCACCTAAAAACCACTTAAATAAACACTTACATCACTGACAAAAAACTACAGATAAGTAACCACTTGGCCACCATGGAGAAATTTGCCCCTTTCCTCACTGTAGTGCGATCTCGGATTTGGTATATATAGTTAGGGGGTGTGGAGAGCGTGGGGGGCAAAGCCCCCCACATGGGTGGATTTCATGTGGTTAAGTTTTCATGTTTTGTTATGATGTGGCCAAATGGTTACTTACCTGTAGTTTTTTTGTCAGTGATGTAAATGTTCGTTTAAATGGATTTTCAGTGCTTTTGTCTCTGATTTAAAAGTTGAGTAAGTGGTATTTCAGTTATCTAAAGTAGACCTACATATATATATATATATATATATATATATATATATATGTGTGTGTGTGTGTGTGTGTGTGTGTGTGTGTGTGTCTGTCTAAACACACACACACACACACACACACACACACACACACACACATACACACACCATCCTCACCCCAATACCAACACTACTTCTTCACCATCATCTTCTCACCACCACTCTCCATCCACTGATACTCTCTCTCCAAATGGCATACATCTGTCTCCTCCACTACTTTTTACATTCTCTCCTATCCCTACCAGATCAAAAAACTGCTTCTAAAACTAAAGCCTTGCTCCTACTCTGCTGATAATATCTCTGCGAAATTCCTCAAACTTGCAGCAGACTCAGTGGCCTACCCCATTAGCATTCTGATTAATAGATCCATACAGGAATGCTACGTCCCTGGATTATGGAAAAAAGCTATAACATTACCACTTCATAAAGGTGGTCCTTCAGCTGACATCTCCAATTTCCAACCCATAGCTCTACTCTTCCCTATCTCAAAAATTCTAGAAAACTGTGTTCAAAAACAAGTTTTAGACTACCTTCTAAAATATAATCTTCTCTCTCCTACTCAGCAGGGTTTCTGCCCTGGACATAGCACAGCTACTGCATTAATCTCATTCTTAGACATCGTGAACAAAGCATGAGACTCTGGTAACATTGTCTCAGCCCTTTTCCTGGACTTATCTAAAGCATTTCATACTCCCATGCTGTCCTTCTCTCCTAAGTCTCTACTATCGGCCTATCTCCTCAGTGTTTTAACTAGTTCAAAAGCTACCTCTCTAACAGAGAGCATGGTGTTAAATGGCAGAACTCCACTTCCCCTTACATTCATAACCCTACTGGTGTTCCCCAAGGTTCACATTTAGGCCCCTTCTGTTTAATGTTTCATTAATAATCTCCACCAAGCTATTTAGCAGGCCTCCCTAGTACAGTGTGCAGATGACTCCACAATAGTCTGCACTGTCCACAACTTAAACACTCTAAAACAAATCACCCAAGCTGCTTTTACCACAGTAGAGACCTGGCTTCACAATAGTCTCCTCTCTCTAAATCCCCAAAAAAGCAAACTTATGATCTTCACTCCCAAGAGAAATTTATCTATTAATATAGCTGACTTCTAAATTATCTCCCTTAACTTTACTAAAATCAAATTAGTTACCCATACTAAACTATTAGGGGTAATCATAGATGAAAATGTCAAATTCGATCATCACATTCAAAATAAACAAAGCCCATAAAAAACAGGGCTACTATACAGACATAACAAATTTCTCTCCCTCCCTTCTATACAAGCAGTAGCTCTATCATACCTTCTACCTTCACTTACTTATGGTGCTCCCCTATTAACTAATCTGCAGTCTTCCCTAATGACAAAATTAGAAACTTGCTATAATAAGATTGCCAGATTTGCTACTAATAGTCCCCACACCACTCACCATTGTATTTCTCTAAAGCAACTACAATGGCTCGAACTCCCCCATTACCTTCTCCTCCTCCAGCTCATAGTCTCTCATAAACTTATATATAAACCTCAGGACTGTTTAGCACTCACCTCCCTCTTTACCCTGTGTACTCCATCTCATTCCCTGTGCTCTGAAAACCAATACTTTCTCCACGTACACAAACCCAAACTACCTACAGATCAATTCCTATACTCCTGGACCATTTCCAAAATTTGCAATAATGTTTCAGCATCTATACGCCTTCAGCCAAGACTTTCTAGCTTCAAAAGGGCACTGCATAGTCACTTCTCTTCCATGTGGATCTGTAACTGCTCAATTCCCTCCTCAGCCATTAGCTGAACTCAATCGGTCGAGCTCACTTACTCACAATTTCCTTTCTTAATCTTAAACTCCCAAATGAACATCTTATCTAGCACTTCCTCCTCTCATCTCCCAGCTCCCTCCTCCCTCCCTCACCCTTCTCTCACCAGTCTCCACTCTCCCTCTCCTTCACCAAACTACCTTCCTCATCTCTCTCTCCTACTTTCTCTTACCATTTCTCCCTCTCTCTCTACAATTCCAAACTTCCCTCTCCTGTACTACGTGACTGATCACTAACATTTACTAAACCTCACATACCCCCTTCTCATATTCCTTACCTCTCTGCCATCTTAAACCCTTTCCTCTGTGCCTTCACATTAACCCTTACTTCCCTGTTTCCATTTCTTGACAAAATAAAGACTCAATTGATACACTCCTTTACCTTTGAGTATAACAACTTGTTACTCTACTGCCAATCATCACTGTGTTATGCTTTGCACAATGTAGACATATTAGATTCCTTTATGAATCTTAATTTATAATATGAAAGTTATATTTTTGTTTTTCCAGTAAGTTTCTGTATTTTCTTTAATTTTAATCTATATTTATTTTTATTCATTTTATTTATCTATTTATTTATTTATTTAAATAAAAAATAAATAATCTATATATCCTAAAATACTTCTTTGTAAAACATGTTTTAAGTTTTGCTTAGTTTTCTTAGTTTTGTTCAATTTTGTTTTCTATGCATATTCCCTGGAGCTTTTTTCCCTGGGCCTACACTGAAAATGGGCTAGCCTGGCACAGTGGACTTTCCTAGTAAACAAATGTCAATAAATAAAATAAATTATATATATATATATATATATATATATATATATATATATATATATATATATATATTTGTGTGTGTGTGTGTGTGTGTGTGTGTGTGTGTGCATGCGCGTGTGTCTGTCTGTATAGAAGATAGATAAAGTAAAGATAATATTCAGGTACGTGTACTGAAACCTGACACTGCCCCAGAACAGGACCATGCAGAAACCTGCATAAAATGTATAGGCATATCATGTGCAATAACATCACTACCTCAGTTAATACAGATGATCCACACAATAGACAACTTCATTTTTAGGATGAGTTGAAGTAGAAGCAACAGTCCTAATCCTAGAAAACAATAAAAGAGAAAACATTAAATATAAAAAAGAAGGGGAAAATGGAAACAAAAAGCTTACCATACAATTTGTGGTATTCCAACCTATTCACTTCTTTCCATGCACAAAGCTTATTAGGGTCCCTTTACCACAGGTAAACAAAATGTTGCCTGCAATGTTCCCCCATGCTATTGATGTCCATGGCAGAGGCCAGCTCCTGAACCAGGTAATACCAGACATCCACTTTCTTAAATACCCCATGACACAGACCCAGTTAGTGTCAGCAGAAATGGTCATGAAAGAGATAAAGCATTATCTTACTCTCCTTTGTACACACTGCAGGTTGTTTCCAGAAGGCACTAGCAGAAGCTGCCATTCTTTTGAATTTCCTCTGAAAATGGTGTCAATTTTGTAAGTAACAAAATGCTGGCCTTTCAATCATGCGTACAACATGATCTCTGCAGTATGGTTACTCAGGAAGTAGCTTGATGTTTGTCGCTCTTTCATCTCTAATACATATAACAAGAGGACATGAGGTTTCATTCAGATGCTTAAATGCATACAAACACATCAGGATGGATAGCAGCATCATTAAATACAAACAAACTAGTTAACAAACAGAGCTCCACAGCTAACTACAAAAAGTCAGTCAGGCTCTCACTTGCTTAGCATTTATAGTCTAGTGCAAGCCCTTGGATGGCTTCTAAAAGGTATATACACACATATTGCTCTACTTCTTCCTTCTTAAAGTGATTGCCCTTTAAAAAAAACAATATTAGAGTCAGGCATGCATTACTGTAGACATGTATTAGAAACAAAACACAATGTTCATGTCCAAGTTACATCATATCTGCTACAGGATTTAGAGATTCGACCATATCTCGTAACATAACAGTTGGGGCTAGATTTAGCAGAGAAGTTTTAATGCTTAGTCTATTTTCATTGTGAGACTGCATTTGTTTTGTTTAGCAGATGTCTATTAGTGTTTGTGTTGTAAAATGCAAAATAAAATTTTAAAATAAAATCCAAATCATCGCAGAAGTAAAGCAGCATGCACTTTACAGTGTTTATGGTAAATGGGGCGAAATAGTGAATGGGATATTGGAATGGCTGCAGGGAGAGGCTCCATTCAACCATGCTTTTGTGAGGGGGGAAGGGCAGCAAACTCAAAGACAGTCTCGGCTGAACTATACCTCTCAACTGTCCAGGTTTTTGCAAAATGAATAGATTTCTGCCTCCTATTTTTGGTTTGTCCTTCATAAAATTAGTGGTTTTCTGGCAAATCATTTAGGAATGAAGTCACTAAATAATAGACATTGAGTTTCAGATTTCATAACCTTCAGAAAATGCATGCTAAAGCAAGACCTGTAATTCTATCAACTGTCTAAGTTTATACAAGAGCAATTTTTAGTACAGTTTGTATGTTCCCCCAATATATTTGGCCTTGTCCCAATTTCCTGCATTAAGAGGTTGAGAGGTATGTGCAAATAAATTGCTTTATAGAATTAGGAATATCCAAACCTTTCAACTGCCCCTGATTTTGGCTAAAAATGTTGCTCTCCCCCTAATAATCCCACTGCAAAATGGCAATTTTGGTAGAAAACGTGGAGGGTTTACAACAATAAATAACTGTAATGGTCAGAGTTATAGATTACTTTTATTTTAGAAATGCATGTAGATTCTCTTATTTTGTCAGATGCTTAAGTTAACAGTACTAATATTAAAAAAAAGTGCCCCTTCTTTGACAGGTTCCCAGCTGTATTGTGTGGCAATTTTATATTTTTGCATCACATTTCGGTCTGTTTTTCATAAAATTGTGTTTTTCTGGCAAATTAGTGGCAAATCATTAAAGATTGAAGTTAGAAAATAATGGCAGACATTTGAGTTTCAGATTTCATACCCTTCAGAAAATTCATACTAATGCAAGACCTACTGCTATTCAATTATCTTTCTAAGTTTATAAGAGCAATATTTAAAAATTGTCCTTATTTTTGAGCCTTTGTCCCAGTTCTTTGTATGACTTTGTCCAGATTTCTTGTTCTGAGGTTGAGAGGTATGAGTGTCAGAGCCATCACCATCAACCAGAGACATTTCAAATTGTGACATACTTGTTGCACCCCACTCCCCCATGCAGTGACTCTGGATGTGTTCAAGCAAGGCAAGGAGCAGTTATGCAGTGTAAGTGTGCAGAGTATTCTCCCATCCAAGGTAGACACAATGCGACAGTGAATTTTCATCTGTCCTTGTTTTTGAAAATGTTTTGGTTTTCTGTCATATTGTTAAACTGTTGATTTATGCTTCTTATTATTCATAAAATGCATGCTGTCGCAGTGCCCTGGTGCTCTGTATTAAATGAGCAATGATTTAATGACCATCAGGTAAGCTTGTCTGAGATTGTAAGATGCAAGTAAGCTTTAATAAGTATACTGTTAAAGAATTACCAACATTGAAAGCCTTTTTGTTGTTGCCATGCAGAGAATATTTACATAACTAGATAACGTATAAGCCTTAGATATTGAAATGCATATGACAGTATTTATAATAAAGGACAGGATTACAGTATTTTCAGAAGCTCATTACATTTGTTGGAGACTTGCAGTCATCTTTGCAGACTTTATCCATAAACTAAACAGAATGCCAATCTATCATGTGCGGTCCATAACCTGTGTAGTAATCTTTTAAGCAATTTATCTTGAGCTTGTTTCTTGTTTGTTGTTCATTTTTTACTTTGATCATGTTTTCCCCATGAAACAAGTAGATAGCTGTTGTCAGGCAGCAGGTCTTTTTTGGGTAGTCAGCAACAGGTCTTTTTTGGATAAGAAACATTTTTTACAAGTGGGGGTATCACAGAGATTGCTACTTTTAGCATGTTACTTGGTACTTTTATAAAGCTGAATATAAATTATAATTAGAATCCCAGTGCAAGGAGAAGTGGTTTGAGTTGAGTGCTGCTTGTTTTTTTATACTTGATTTTGACTGGCATTCCAGTAATGTATTTAAAAAGTAATTTATTTTTTCATGCATCACAACCTTTTTGTTTCCATCTAGATATTAAGTTAGGCTTTGTAAAGGGCAGATCCTGCCTTTTAAACCTGGTTGACTTTTTCGAAACAGTCACTAGAGCCATTGATGAGGGCAAAGCAGCCCATACAGCATACCTGGACTTGGCTAAGGCCTTCGACACAATACCCCACTCAGGCATCATAGATAAGCTAAACAGCTTAAAAGTAAACCCTTATGTCACTAGATGGGTTGCAAACTGGCTAAAGGACATAACTTATAAAGTTAATATTGCTGGAGCAATGTCAGACTCAAAGCCAGTCACAAGTGGTGTCCCACAGGGATCTGTCCTGGGACCCCTCTTGTTCGGCATTTATTTCTCAGATGTTAAAGCAAACATGGGAGGGCTGTGGCTGACAAAGTTTGCAGATGACTGCAAACTAGGTGCTATAGTCGATACACCAGCAGACACAAACATCCTACAAAAAGGCCACACTGAAACGGACAACTGGTGCCGTAGTCACGGCCTTAAACTAAATGCCAAAAAATGTATAGTCATCCCTTTTGGAAAAAACAAAGTACCCACAAATTATCACATAGACAGCAACCCACTGAGTATGGAAAAAGTAATCAGAGACCTACGGACCCAAGTAGACAGCGACCTCTCATTTGACACCCACGTTGCCAAAGTGGTTAGAAAAACATTCTACCTTGCACACCTCATCATGAAGGGATTCACATCCAGATCCAAGGATGTCATTGTACCCCTATATTCCTCCCTCATCAGACCCATGATTGAGTACAATGCCCCATTTGGTATGTACCTCACCCGGCATTTGCAACAGCTGGAGAGACCACAAAAGTACCTCACCAAAAGGATCAAGGGTCTCCAACATATGTCTTATTCTGCCAGACTAAAGAAACTTCAGCTCAATTCAGTAGCATACCACCTGCTCAGAGGTGATCTCTGCCTGACGTACAAGGCCATGTCCAATCAGGATCTGATGGACATGCTCCACCTCAAAAAATCCAAATCCATCAGGACCACAAGAGCTAAAGACTTAAACCTTGGCAAAAGTATGAATAGGACATGCTGGAGGGATAGATTCATAACCCAGAGGCTTCCCATGCTTTGGAACAGGATCCAGGTTCGTATTAGGCAGAGCCCTTCACTGACTCTCTTCAAGAGAAATCTTGATGAGTGGATGGGAGATCGTAAGTTTACCCCAGGGGTCACATCTGTGTCACTGCTAGACAGGGGCACAGTAAACTAATTCTATTATATAAGGGGACCTTCATTGTGTCACTACTAGACAGAGGCACAGTATTCTAGATTTATTCTGTACATTTTTGTTCCATTTCATGGGGTGGCAAAAGCCACATCACTATGGCTAGGCTTACAAATGCCCCAGGGCAGATAGCCTAGTACTATACTATGAAACTATGAAAAGGGTCCTTGGAGTAGCATATCTCTCCTGCTTAAGAAATACAAAATAAATGCACAAATAAAAAAGAAACAAACAAACAAAAATCTACCTTGAAAACGATACAGTCCGCTGACCATATTTAAGATGTATTCAGACCTGTGTCCAGCCTGTTGCTTTCCAAAATGTCTGAACATGTTTTCTGTTGATCAGACTTATGCACAGAATATGCATATAAAATTGTGAGAAAGCTGCCAGCCAGTCTCCTGCTGTAACTAAATACATTTTCTTCAGTATTACCTAGAAGAGGAGGAAGAAGAGTGACTGCAAAAAGTGCAGTCCAGTACCTGAAACAAGAAGGGCCCATAAAACACGAGTGTTGCATAGCTATATATATAAACATATAAACTTTGTATAGGACTCCAGGTCCTCAGAAAACCAGTGCTGTAGGTTAAGAAATGTGTTATGTAGAGTAAACTATTCAAGTGCTTGGGACCAATGGATTTCACCTGAAGGCTATGAAATGGTTCATGAATCTGTAAATCTTTAAAACTTTACCCCAAATATGTTCATAAACTAAAAAGTCTAGAAGTCACATAGTCTTGCTCTTAACATGAAAGTGAAGGACGTGAACTACTAACAAAGAGAGGACTTTTGCAGATTCCTTCCTGATAGTCCTGCACAACTCTTTGGGGTGTATTTCTGGGCAAATACCAGCATCCAAATACTACAGGAACATACCTGTCCAGTTCTAACTTCACTTTTTATTGTCAAAGCAACATTTTTAATCAGTGCATTATTAGGTATCCGTAGCATATGTGGCCCCATCACATGTTTCAGAATTCCAGCTGATTTCTTAAACTGCATTTTGGTGAGCTATTTGTGAACTTGTACCAGCATTGAAACACTGAAAGAAAATACTGTTCAGCTATTAGGTCACTTTACTGTAAAACAGTATTCTTAATATGTTGGTGGTAAGATAGAAGCTTTTAAGATACTTTGTTACAGTTTTCCAGTTGCTTTTCTAATCTGAAAATTTGGAAGCTATGCATAAAGGCATACTAGCAGCTAGACACCTTCCAGGTGTAAGGTAAGGTTATAGTCACAACAACACTATTAATATGTCAGCTGAGCATATTTCCATATTGCAGTAAAATACTTATGAAAAATCTGTTCCATAATTGTATCTGCAGAGTAGACAGTTTTGGAAATGTCTGTCATATGTACATTTTAATGAGCAAGTTGAACAGTAATATCACTATGTTATAGTTAAAAGGCATTATTAACATCCTATAATCAGTATAACACTTGGGATAAATAGGCAAGTAACTGTTTTACACCAGATTATGTGACTTTGAGTGACACATTTTAAGATATGTATTACTCTTTAACATCTGGTAAATTATAATTTTATATTCAGAACAACAGCCCTGACGTGTGAGCAATGGGCAGAGCATCTTAACTGGAATGTATAGATGGGTTAAATTTTAACTCCTGAGATGTTATGGATAAAAAAGAAAATGTATATATCCTGAATAGTGCAACCATGTTCACTTGTGCGGCCCTTCTATATTTCTCATCGGATGCTAGTTCAGACCAATGAATGCAATGTTGAATGATATTGGGTGAACTGATGAGTTTTCTTAATTAAAAAGAGAAGAAAAAAACTAAAATGCTTTTCAGGAGCACACTGAAGTAACTAAATAATCAACCTGTTTGTGTACTGAACAAAGATGCTAGCAAAACAGATAGAGCTGAGTCAGCCAGCTACATATTATTTTTAAATTACTACAATAAAATTTGCTCTGCATAATATTCATTTTTTATTTGCAAACATTCACCCTCCTATCTTGACTTTACATAATTGATATTAATGAGTAATCCACTAAGTTTGCTACCCTGTTAGTTATTTTTTTCCAGGAGCACTGACAGGCAGGAATCTGCAGGGTCAGCTACTGCGGACTTTACTTCTCCTACCTATCCTATACAGTCCTTCTCCCTAGGGCCACTACATACTGGAAAACGCCCAGTTATATCCCTTCAATGGACATGTACTCTGTCTTCAGACAAGTATTACTTCTTGATTATGAAAGGTTTGAAGGCTCTTTGACTGGCAGTGAAGCTGACCAACAGGAGTCATCATACTGACACCAGTTGTTAAGGAGCACTGACTTCCCAATGTGCACTGGGCATGTCAGCAGCCAGGTGTGTGTGTGTGCGTGTGTGTGTGTGTGTGTGTGTGTGTGTGTGTGTGTGTGTGTGTGTGTGTGTGTGTGTGTGAAGGAGAGAGACAGGTGTTATTTGAAAGCACATGGCCAGCTCTGTCAGAGCATGCATCATAATAGCCATCCATAGCCTTGTTTCCTTCTAGTTTATGTTTAAGTCTGTACTATACAAGAGTTCAACACACTGATTACATATTTCTTGCACCTCAAGGAGGTGATTTTAAGGTAACCCTTTTCTCCTTGCAAAACCCCATGGTCTTAAGAGTGGGTTTTTGAATGCTGGATATTTCACTAAAAAGTGTCATGACATCAGAAATAACGGGTATGACAGAAACCTAGGGAAAATCATATTTTATTTTCCTTGTCATGTCTTTATTCATTCTTCCTGTGTCAGACTGGCACTTGTAGAAGTATCATGCTATTATTCAGGGTGAATCTATTCTTCAGTTTATTATAATCTTCCTCATTAAAGGATGAGCACAGATGTAGATGTCTTGTCACTGATATAGCTATTTGGAAGGTATCTCAGAGATGAG
The DNA here is from genome assembly GCF_019279795.1 of Protopterus annectens. NCBI lineage: Eukaryota > Metazoa > Chordata > Ceratodontiformes > Protopteridae > Protopterus > Protopterus annectens. The sequence continues at coordinate 536,801,141 of NC_056732.1, read as the reverse complement.
GTTTGCCCAGCCTTATTTTTCCTTCCAGTTATCACCTCTGAAATAGTGACCACTCTAACTTTTTCTTAAAGCAAATAGAAGTTAATGTAGTTTAGCACTAAGACATTAACATGTTTATTGACAACAGCACTACAGTAAAGCTTTCTATACCCAGGTTTGATTCTCTCAGCCTCCATTTGCCTACTGTGTAACTCTGAACAAGTCACTTAACCAGGCAGTGCTCTGGGAAAATTGTATTACGTTACACAGTGGTCTCATTGATTGCAAGCCTAGTAACTACTTATAAAGGATGGGCCTAAGCTTATGTACCTAAACTACAGAGAAATATTCACTATTGTTTTGACATACTTATTACCAACATACCACAGAAACCCTACACTCATCAGCCTTAAGTGAACATTATCACAACCTTTTCTACTGGTCAAGAAAAACTCACAAGCTTCTATTCTGCAATATATCAAGAATGATTGGAAGTGCTCTTGACAAATATGACCTAATAACTTCCCTTCACAAGTGAGACAGGACTCTTGTTTCTTTCATTACAAGTCCGTGTACTTATTCTGTACAGGGTTACTGTACCATCAGTCTGCACAGTTCCCTATAATTAAAAGGAGGAGAAAGACATGGGAAACATCTTTGACTCATGAAGAAAATCAGCTCTTCAGTTCAAAGGAATTCTCCAGGACTGTCTGAAGAAAGTCTGGGTTACAATAGCAAAGAAATATACCTATCCTCCTATTGAACTTATACAAAGATTCACTGAAGTGTCCTGTTGGACTATTTTACAGACAAAAGCAGTCATCCCTTGTTTTCAGATCCAGAGGTTTTTGGAATCTAAAAGTCTAAAAGGGGTCTATATTATAAGTTCCAAGTTTGAAAAGGGATGGGAGGTTGGCATAAAGGTTAAGGTGTTTACCTTACAAACATAAAGTTCAGGGTATGATTCTCACATGGGGTAATTGGCTAAGCTGAAAATGGCCCACAAGGGCAGTTAGCCTAGTACTAATCTATGAACCTATGAAAACTTTGAATCTCATATGAACGAAGTTTTCAAACATTAAACGTTTCAACAGAGATCGCCATAGGGAATATTTTCCTTCACGTCAATGTAGTGCGATCTTGGAGTTGGTATATTTAAGTAGCGGGGGTGGGTGGTGGGTGCAGGAGGACTTGCCCCCCCTACATAGAGTATTCAAGTCATTTTTTTTATTTGCGGTTTGCTTATATTTTATGTTCGATGTTTGAAAACTTCGCTCATATGGAGTTGATCATATGAGATTCAAAGTCTTCGGACTTTGAACTTATAATATAGACCCTGTAAAAGGACTTGGCGTATGCAAACTTCATTAGCACCTCTTTCACCTTTTTAATAGGCTTCTTGATGACCTTATAAATATACTTGAGTATAAAATTACATTTAGAACCGTTACTACAGATTACAGTACAAACAGCTCACTTCTCACTACATCTATAATTCTTACTGACCAATTTTGGGCTACAAGAACTGCATGGACTTATAACTGTTGATGTAAATACTTTACTGTATGTATATCTTATAATTATGTTTGCTTTTTAATGAGAATTAAAATTATTGTTTTCTGCTGTTACTTGTTAATATAAATTCAGTGTGATGGAGCTTTTTTCCCTCAGACTTAGCTGAAAATGGGCTCTACCCAGTCAAACTTTCCCAGTTAACAAAGAAAAATAAATACATCTTATGTAGTTTTAATTTTAGTGGATTCATTAGAACATAGGTCTATGAACTTTCAGACCTGAAAAAAATGACTGCTCAGCTGAAGATGCTGTAGGACCCTGGTTTCACAGATCTGTGCATTCTTTATTTTTAAACAGTTATTTTCCATTTATACTTTGCAACAATCACAATGCTCTGCTTTATCTCTCATTGAAAAAGGTTGTGGTTATACCTATACAAAAAGGTTTCAGCCCAAAGTTATACTTGTCAATTTGTCAGTTTCAATGCTGCTCTGTCTAGTTGAAATCTTCAAACACTGCTATCAGTACAGAAAGACGATTATATGCACACACCATTAAACACGATAATGAATTTGCAGTATATTGAACAACTGGTGTTTCAGCCACTGGACAGTAACATCCCATATCTAATGCACAAAATTAGGAGTTTTTATACTTAAATCAATTATAAAGATTTTGCACTCACAAATAAACAAAGCTTTAATTAGGGAATTCTCTTTCCCGGTGTGACTTCTTCATGTTCTGAGGACTGTCTGTATAAGAAATCTATTCCAAGCAGTGCTTCCAGTGGTGCACTAAATCAACTGAGAATGCTGTGCCTTAAATTTAATATGTAAATAATTCACAAATTAGCCTGTTATGCTGTCGACACATATACAATTTTATTCCACAATATTGCCTTGCATTACATACACTGGGTAAATGCAGGATATGGATGAGAAGTTCTTGTGAAATATGGCCAGCCATACAGAACTGGGGGTAAGACTACCAGACAACAGAAAACCATTACTATTTACAAAGTTCACCCCTAACTCACACACCATATGGGACTAACATATGAAATCCTGCTCAGTACAGAAATAGGGTTGTACAGTAACTGGCACAACAGTAACTCTCTGTCTTACATGGAATAACATGATACTTCTAGATGGCTAGCACCATAACTATGCTTTTTGTTGTCCGCTGTTTGGATACAGGATTCCACATGGTATAGAAGAGTACTCATTAGCTTTCATCACTACCATGATGAATTGTTTAGAAGAACAAAGGAATATATAAATCTGTTATCCTTTATTCTACTGTGCAATAGCTAGCCGAATGGGAGTTTTATGACTCAGAAACACTCTGAGCTGGCTTTTCCATAGCATGAAATGCAACAATGCAATTAAGGCCTAATGAGCAAATAATCATTATTATTTTTTAAGAATCAGAACCATGTCTTTCTTTTTTGTGCCTTTCAAAGCTCTCTGTTATTGCTTTGATAGTTCACAGTTTAAACAGTTTTCTGCATCTATTCTGCATGTAGTCTAATAGACTTATTTATTTAAATGATTTCCTTTTTCATGGGCATGTGTGCTTTATATAGTTTACTTTTCTTTTGTCATTGTCCCAAATTTCTCTGCAGGTGCAGTTATGGATTTAATAACTTTTACTAAAACTTTTAACATCCAACCTAAGTTAGTGCCATATGAGTTAAACATCATTTCCAATGGTGGTGTCTCTGGAGAGTGCCACCCACCAAATCTTGCTTTACAGTGTCAGTCCTGAGACATGGACCAAGCACATGGTGCGGTGATAGAACCAACGTCTTCTGATCATCTTTTCTTCAAAGGCAGGTGTGCAGCTTGCTGAGGTACTGACACAGCAGGCATTATTAGTAGTAGAAGTCTGCACTTTATACCTTACTTTATATTCCTTGTTCCTTGTTGAAGTTTATGGCTACTTCATTTGTTTAATTTCTTAATTTGCACAATGCTCATATTTTGGGATGTTTTGTTAAACATTGCACTGTGTGCTGTATAAAGTATTTGTAATACTTTTAGTTCATTACAGTATTAGCTTTCTTATTTCTCTTTTGTTTTGTTACTTTTGCTGTGGATATCTTAGCATCACCTGAAAGCACTAAAAAATTATGTTCAGTGTGCTTCATTACTGCCTCTTGCTTTGGCATTGTGATAGTTACTAAATAAATATATTGATTTACACTTCAACTCTAAGACTTAACATATATATAATAATAAAAGGGCTGTGTAGAACACTTCCCCTACTGTTTACAGTAATAATCAGTTCTCTACCATGGATATGCAGGATTTACCCACAACTGGCATGGTGTACCTAAAAGGATGAAGTCTATATGAATACATTTTGACAGACAAAGATGAACTCTGCCTCACTCATGGTCAAAAAATAATTATTAGTGAATAGTTTGGAGTTATTCTAAAAATAAATTTCTAGTTTAAAAAAATCCATGTTGTGCATGTGTGGCTAAGCCAAGCAGTGGATATGTATTCATTACATACAGTGTGTGGACCTGAGCTTATGTATTTGTTACATAAGGTCTACGAACCTGAGCTTATGTATTCATTACAAACTGTGTATGGACCTGAGTTTATGTATTCATTACATACTGTGTACGGACCTGAGCTTATGTATTCATTATATACTGTGTATGAACCTGAGCTTATGTATTCATTACAAACTGTGTATGGACCTGAGTTTATGTATTCATTACATACTGTGTACGGACCTGAGCTTATGTATTCATTATATACTGTGATTGAACCTGAGCTTATGTATTCATTACAAACCATGTACAGACCTGAGCTTATGCATTCATTACAAACTATGTATGGACCTGAGCTTATGTATTCATTACATACTGTGTATGGACCAGAGCTTATATATTTGTTACATACCATGTACGGACCTGAGCTTATGTATTCATTATATACTGTGTATGGACCTGAGCTTATGTATTCATTACATACTGTGTATGGGCCTGAGCTTATGCATTCATTATATACTGTGTATGGACCTGAACTTAAGTATTCATTACATACCGTGTAGGGACCTGAGCTTATGTATTCATTACAAACTGTGTATGGACCTGAGCTTATGCGTTCATTACATTCTGTGTATGGACCACAGCTTATGTATTTGTTACATACTGTGTATAGATCTGAGCTTATGTATTCATTATATACAGTGCATAGACCTGGGCTTTTGTATTCATTACATACATCCAGCTACACCCAGACTACTCCGGTATTGCTGGGGCTCATGGATGCTAAGGGCATCCTGGAGGCCAGACCGTCTATGCTTCCATCTGGGGGTAATTTCTTTCATATGTCCTACCCACGCCCTTTCCCCAACCTCCACTCTCATCGTCTGCATATGACAGCAACTCCCTTCTTTGCGCCCCCCTTAGAAAACATCATCAGTGGACCTCGGCTTTATATGTTGAAGCATAAGCACTACAGTGAGAGGATTTATTGCTACCACTGAATGTTGATGAGAAGTAAGATCACAGTAGTTGTAGTCTATCCTGCATTTCTGAGACTGTGAATCCTCCATTATGTAGAATAGTCATTTTAATTATTATTATTATTATTATTATTATTATTATTATTATTATTATTACAATTTTTGGTTCTGTTTTTAGCAAAAGTGACACACTCAGCTTTGGTGCAAAAGGTTGTAAATTCTATTCCCACACCTGATAAATGGATTAGTAACACTACAGTTCAGCATAAGGGGGCTGTTGCACTCCTGAGTGTGCCGTCCTTCATATGAGTTGTTCAACCGAGGTCCCATCTACTTTAGTTGGTAGAAGCTCAGATGGATATAAAATATTCAGAACATCCGCTGGCTTTACCATAAAGGGGGTGCCCTCCGAACAGTTCCACAAATGTATACCAACAATTGTTGGTATACATTTGTGGAAAGCACAATTGTTGGTATACATTTGTGGAACTGTTCGGAGGGCACCCCCTTTATGGTAAAGCCAGCGGATGTTCTGAATTTTTTGTATAAGTTTTTGTGGAGGAGGAACAGAGGATCGTGGATATAAAATATCCCATGTCACCTATCAAAAGAACAAAGGAATCTAAGTAAGCCAGCAAAATCACTCCTGAAAAATGAATCCAAGTGTAAGAAAACAAAAGATGATACCACGGCAAAACGTATTTATTAAAATTCCAATGCACTTGTAAAGTCACTAAAAACCAGAGATGAGCACTTTTGTCTTTTCGCCTTCTTAAGATCTGCATTTACAAATCTAATTCTAAGTTAAGTACTAAAATCATCCAATAAAATTCAAAATGCATCATCACTAACATCATTTCCTATGGAAGTTACATCATCACTGACATAATTTCCTGTGCTTTTTTCACTTCTGTTAATCACATAGGCAAAAAGAGAGATGTGCCCAATCAGTGTCATCATCTAAGCTGACACCTTCTCAGAATAGGTTTCATAGGTAACACTTCATTAAGTCCTGGTGCTTTATCTGCCCTCAAGTCATAGATCCCAATATGCGAAGAGGGGATCTTAAAGGTCTAACTGAACTTGAAGAAAGGAAATGGATTGCTGACTTCAGGGCGCAATAAATCATATCCACCATACACTGTAACATCTGAAATGATGAATAACATATTCATATATATATAAATGCCTGGAATTAGATGAAGGGTCAGCAATAAAGCATGAGCAATGGAATACTTTAGAAGACTAAAAGTAATATTGAAAAGTACTCTGACAGTTAGGAATAAAGTTCAAGATATAAATCAAGTTACTATTATTGTTCCACAGCTTTCGTTCATTGACTGGTCCCCAAAAGTACTGGGTCAGATGGACAAGAAAAAAAAAAAGAAGAAGACTGCTTCATGCTTATCAAATGGTATATATCCACATAACTCGGGCCTGAATGTGGTATACAGCCTCCTTAAAACTGACTGTCATGTATGGGTCGACATTTGTGGGATGGCATATTTATTTGTTGATATCATTAGATCCAAATATAGTAAAAGTTTTAAACTATGCAGAAAACAAATCTGTGGTGACATCTTTGCATAGATTAGTAGAAACATACAGGAATGGAAAAGGAATAAAAAAATCAGACCAGAAGCAGACAAAAATCAGGTGACAACACAAAGTGACAAAAAAAATATAAAGAAAGCGGCAAGAAGAAAAGGAAAGGAAAGAAAACGAGAAAGCCAATAATTATAGTGAAAAATACAGAGAACCCCTGGAACAGCTGTTTTGATCAAATTTTGATGCATGAATATTTATATTTATATGAATTTAAACAAAAAGATTAACAATGCCAGCTCAAGACAGCAATCTACATACAGTTTGGTTTACAATGTCTATAGATATTTCTGGAGACAAGAAAACATCTAGGTTCTGTAGTTCATAGCAAAAAACAGTTACACGTATTCTTTGCTGTTGATTGTGATATATTCATGGCTGATGGTTGGCATAGTTAAAGGCACACTAATGTGACAAGATTGTTACACTGAGTATTGAGAAGCACTGGAAATGTGAGCCACAAAGAATTACTGAAAAATGACTTCTTATCACATTAAATCATGCAATACTAACAGTAAAAGAAAGCAAAAACAACAAAATTAGATACAGACAAAGATCCAAAGGACAGAAGAGTCATTGAACACTGACATAGCTACATGTAACAAACCTTGGTAAACAGCTCCACATCTGAGAACACACCACAAAAAAGCACCAGCACCGGCACCAGCAGAAACAGTAGTATTTCTTAAGTTTTTATTCCACAGAATTGAGTGCTTTTATCTTACTGCAACACTTCATTAGAATAAAGGTACTAAGTTTTTCTCTAGATTTATACTAGTCATTACACAAATAAAGAACCATTATTGGCCAAAAACTTTTACATGATCTCCTGCCTATGCAAAATTCAAAGTAGCCTTGTTAAAGTTAATACAGAATTCACAGCAAAATAGTGTTAGTAAAAGTACACGCTTTTAAAAAGCATATGTTTATAAAAATATATACAAACAGCATTTTCACACTTTACACTTATTCCTAAAACCATTTTTCATTTAAAACAAGCTTCATATGTACAAACATTATGTATACATTTTCCAACACAATTTAGCAGCACTCATTTTTAATACAGGACCCAGTGAAAGTTGTCCATTGAGGCCTGGGGGTATCCCTGCATTTAACTGCAGTTGCCATACAAATTCATGGTACTCCCATAAAGCTTCCCATTGTCCACCCCTCAGTTTTGATTTAACTTGCTCTAACACTCATTATGAAAATCTCCTATTGGACAGTCTTTCAAATGCTTATAAAGTGCATTAGTTTCCATACATTTGGAAATTTCATAATGGTGTTTATAAATCTTAGTTTTTAATTGTCTCTCTGTTTTCCCCACATAGTAGGCTGAACACACTTGACAGAAAGCTCAATGAAAGCTTAAGTTGGATTAAACAGTTTATTTGAGTAGAGTTGTCAAGTTCTTTTTATTATATGCTTGAAAACTATTTAAGTACCAATGTACAGGCCCAACACTTTCTGGAATTTATCAATTCCAATGCCCTGGACCAGCTCATTCTGACCCCCACTAGATGAAGCAACATCCTCAACCTGGTTATCACCAACATGGGAGGCCATTGCTTCACACCTAGAGTAAATTCCTCTCTGGTTAAATCCGACCACAAACTGATCACCATGGAAACCTCCATCTCACCTACAGCCCCCTCTAAAGTGACCGCCATGAAAAACTTCTCTAAAGCCAACTATGGGCTCCAAAAAATAGAGGTGGCTAACTTCTCGGCACCCATGCCAATGGAAAATAACTGCATGACTGCCAAATCATACACCAATGCACTGTACGAGCACGTACACTAATGTATGGACCTTGCCATACAACAGTCTCCTCCAAAAAAAGGAAGCCAATCTGGTTGTCCCCAGCCATCAATAGACTCTACAACAGAAGGAAAAAACTGTTGCAGAAAAAAATGAAGTCACAAGACTGGGAAACCTCCCTTATCAGTCTCAACAAAAAGCTGAGATCCCTTATCAAATCCTCTAAAGCCAGCTATGAAGGCAGAATTGCGACTGACACCAAAAACAGCCACAAAGCCTTCTGTAGCTATATCAAAAACCTCTAAGACAATACCCAGATTTGCTCTAAGTTATTGTACAATGGCATTTCCTATACTGAGCCAACAGATATAGCCAACATACTGGCTGACAGATTCAGTGCCAACTTTACCCCCCCCCAGCGCCCTATCACAATACCAGAAGAAAGTCTGGTACCCCCAATTTATGTGGCACAGGTAAAAGCTGCATTGTCTAAAGCCAAGAATACAGCATCCATGGGACCTGATAATATCCCTGGCAGCATCCTACATGAGCTACAAAATGAACTGGCACCACATCTCTGTGCCCTGCTCAATCACAGCCTTACCTCAGTCTATATCCTTAATGAATGGCACACTGCTACAGTCATCCCGCTCCATAAAGGGGGAGCAAATACAGACCCTGGGAACTATCGCTCCATTAGCCTGATGAGTCTGGTATGCAAAGCTATGGAGTGCATCATCATGGACCTGCTTGACAGAGATATATGCAATCTCCAAACTCTTGACCCCATACACTTTGGTTTTGTCAAGGGGAGATCCTGCCTGCTGAACCTGGTTGACTTCTTTGAGGCAGTCACCAAGGCTGCGGATGAGGGTAAGGCAGTAAATACAGCCTACCTTGACCTGGCCAAGGCCTTTGATGCCATTCCCCCTCAGGTATTATTGATAAACTCATCAAACTAGGCACCAATCCTTACATCACAAGGTGGGTTGCAGATTGGCTCACAGACAGGACCCACAGAGTGAAAGTTGTGGGTTTTAAATCAGACTGTCAACCAGTCATGAGTGGAGTCCCACAGGGCTCGGTCCTGGGCCCTCTCCTGTTTGGTATCTACTTTTCAGAAGTCCAGGCCAACACAGAAGTACTCTGGCTGACCATGTTCACTGATGACTGCAAGCTAGGAGTCATTATCAACTCCCCAAGTGATGCAGACATCCAACAAAAGGGCCTCTCTGAGACCAATGACTGGTGTCAGAACCATGGCCTGAAGCTTAACGCCAAACAATGCATTATCATCCCCTTTGGAAAAAACTCAGTACCCATGAATTACCATGTTGATGGGAGCCCACTGAACACTGAAGGGGCCATAAGAGATCTGGGCATCCAAGTCGACAGCCACCTCACCTTCGACCATCACATTGCCACTGTGGTCAGAAAGTCCTTGTATGTGGCACGTCTTATAACCAAAGGTTTTGTATCCAGGAAGAAAGAGGTCATCTCTACTCATCCCACATTAGACCAATCATTAAATATAATGCCCCATTTGGCATGTACCTACCCAGACACCTACAACAGCTAGAGAGGCCACAAAAGTACCTCACAAAAATGATCCTAGGCCTTAAACACATGTCCTACATGTATAGACTCAAGAAACTTCAGCTGTTCTCAGTCTCTTATCATCTACTTAGAGGTGATCTCTGCTTGACTTACAAAGCCATATTTGACCCAGCCCTACTTGAAATGCTACACCTAAAGAAATCTCATTCCCCCCATGCCACATGCTCCAGAGATCACAACCTCATTACCACAATTAACAGAACATGCTGGAGGGACAGATTCATCTCCCAAAGACTACCCATTCTCTGGAATAAGCTTCCCATTCATGCTCTCAGAGCACCTCACTGCCCCTCTTCAAGAGAAATCTTGATGAGTGGATGGTTCACCCCAGGGATCACTCCAGTTGCCCTACTAGATAGGGGTACTGTGAATTAACATCGGGTGGCACGGTGCCTGGGCAATTTTTTTGGGCTAGGCTTGTAAAGGCTCCAGGGCCATTAACCTAGTACACACCTATGAACCTATAAAGTATAGAAAACTTCTGGAAGAACCTCATGTTGATCAGGAAGGAACACAGGAATGGTTAAGGGGAGGCAAATTCAAACCAAGAGATGAAAGGTTAATATTGGCAGCTCAAGACAGTGGGCTACATACACACTGGTTTACAAAGTCCATTGAACATGTGGGAGAAACAGACAAATGTAGGTTTTGTAAAACCGAATTGGAAACAGTCGCACACCTTGTTGCTTGTGACATACTAATGGCAGAAGGACTGTATACTGAAAGGCATAATAATGTGCCAAGACTGTTGCACTGGGGATTGTGCAAACATTATGGTACTGAAGTGTCTGAAAAATACTGGAAACATGAGCCACGAAGCATCATAGAAAACGATAAAGTTTATATCACATGGGATCACCCATTACCAACAGTTCAAAAGGTAGATGCTAGAAAACCAGATATAGTGGTCCAAGAAAAGAAGACAAAAGTAGCATTGATCATTGAAATTGCCACACCCAGTGACTACAGTGCCTTGCGCACAGAGAGACATAAAGTCATAAAATATCAGGATCTGCAAGCAGAAATGAGAGCAATGTGCAAGAAAGATACCCAGACAGTTCCAATAGTAGTTGGAGCAACAGGTGTTATAAAAAAGAATCTAGAATCATATTTAGATATGTCTCCAATCCATGTAACCCCATACGAATTGCAGAAGGAGTCATTACTGGGCACATTGCGAGTGCTGCCAAGAGCATTTTTGGCTGACATCAAAGATTGAAACAATACTAATTTCATGAACTTTAATTGTACTTTGACTTAGGAATGGGATCCATTCCCATCACAGTATTAGAAACCCAAAAGATTTGGAGAAATTAAAAAGTGCTATGGAATAAATGATGCTGATTAGTGACCTCTCACTGTCATGGTGCTGGTGCAGAGAATGGCTACATCCAATGTCACATCAGGGCAGGCAGAAAAAATCCAAAAGGGATAATGTGAAGCATGTCAAAAGGAGTTGGTAGCATGGTAATGGATAGTTCAGCATGCTGGACAATGGCTGACAATCTCAGCACATCTTTACAGCCTGCATGATCACAAGCAAGGGACATGCAGACAAAGATGTCAGGCACTGTTACCCATATCTATAGTAGCTATATAGCACCTAATATCACCAGATATATCCTTCTGCGTAATACAGAATAGTTTGTCTTGGCACTCACCCTTATAAAACTCATGCTACTCTCAGTAACATCAGCAATGTAGCAATGGATAATATAGAGTGGTTTATAATAGGATCAAATGCTTTAATAACTTTATTGTACCCATTCATGCCACCAAGGCAGCAATGGACAGTATAGCATGGTGGGCACTAACGCTAATCCCATAATTTCTTTGTTGTGCCAAATATGGCTAACGATGCACCAGTGGACATTATGGCATGTTGAGTGCTTGTATGTATTACCATTACCCCTGCCATACTCACCATAGCCAGCAGTGTGCCTAAAGAAAGTACATTATAGTGCATATGGGTACTCTCCATTATAATAGCCATACTGTCCCCAAGTTTGCTAGTGATGTACCAGTGGCTACTGTAGCACCAAGGACAGCGACACTTACATATTATCCACACTATGCCAGTTCTTAGCAGTGCTACATGAATGGTCTGCACAGCATGGAGGACAATGGCACACTTGTTATAATACCTCTTTCTTAATATCATGTTCTGATACATACTGATAACTTGTTTTCCAGTGCTCTGTCATTTGATGCATGACTGCAGAAAAAATGTCATCTCACACAATGAATTATCTGGTACAAATGAAATCCATTCTTTCACTGATTGTACCCTACACCTCCCCAAATTTATATTTTTTTCTTTCACAGCATGATTTTAAGGTCAGCCAGACTATGTAGAAAAGCAGAAATTCAGTTCTGCACATGCCCATGCTGGTGACAGCTAACAGAGTTTGCCATGATCTAGCTAACATTACAAATATACTTGTGGTGGTTGAGGAGTTATCCACTTTTATAATCTTATCCTTAAGCTTCAAAAGGCTATCAAACCTGATGGTATTTTAATATGATATGTTTAATGTTATTTAGCAATGAATTTTCAGATTCCTGTTTACTGCTGGTGCTGCCACTATTGGTAAATAATGATATATATTGTTCCAATAACAATAAGAAGAGGGAAGTTATCTGACTACAAATGACAACCACGACATGAACGTTTTCCAGTGATCTGCATGACAGTGATACATATATATATATATATATATATATATATATATATATATATATATATATATATATCTTTTTCACTGTTGAACCTTAGAGAATTTTAGATGTACAGCAATGAAAGGCTTTGCAGAGATGTGTAGCATTAAAGGTTATGAATTAATTTTCTATTAGAAACTTGATATTTTCAGACTTTTGGTTGAATCATGATTTTGAAACTATGGACTGACTCAAACGAAAATAACATCAACTTAGTGCCATAGATCTGTGTAGGCATGATGGATATGAACATTAAGACTATTTAACATGATCTTTTACACCCCTTCTCAGGACATACTATTTTTGTTTGGGTCATCAATCTCCATTGCTTAGTGGAGCATATCAAAAAGTGTAAGTGTCGTTGAGGTTGCATGAAGTCTGAGCTGTGTACGAAAGGAAGACACAACTCCCTTGACAAAACAATTTGAAATACACGAAGAAGAGTACTCAGAAATTTAGATCTCTTTATTAAGAGTTCCAACATTCAAGGTTCAGTCTTGATTTCAGATCACTGTCTACACATTGGCTTTTCTATTCAATCCATAACAACACACATATATATATATATATATATATATATATATATATATATATATATATATATATATATATATTATATATATAGTAGTTTATTTAAATTGTACATACATAGCAGATTTCTCCACCCCACAATGGGCCAGGAAGTGACTGTAAAGGGTTTAAGATAGATTAGATCACTTACGTGGCTAATAAATGAATACATGCAATTAAGTTGTGTTTTTGTATGAAGACAACAAATTGTGGGCATCCAATAAATTATCAGGCATCTCTTCTCCTAACTTCACAACATTTTCAGCACCATCAGGTCTCTGTGCAAGAAGATGATCCTTTGCTATCTCACTAGCACCAGATAGCAAAAGACCTTGGTTATTATTTTCACCTTTGCTGCACTTAGAAATAAGGTACCAAGTCATGTGCCTTCTAATTTTGGAAGTTTTGTCTTTGGCACATGTAAACTTGTCTTTTTTTTCCCCAAATTTCCAGTTGGTTCTCCACCCTCTTCTGATTTGTATTTTGCTTTTCCAGATCACTCTTGTTGATTTTTGAGTACAACAGTGGCAGTGCCCATTCTAAGAATATTTTGTCAGGTTACAGCTACACTTTCTTGCATTGTTTTATGAACTGTTTCTGTTATCGTTTCCACACTGTTCCTGGAGCAGACCTTTAATGACCAGATGCCTTTTGCTTCTCAGACATTTTCCCGTGATAATGATATAATGATTTCCAGTTTATAAAGAGAGGTATCCAGAGGTGGGTGTTTCGGATACATTTGCCAAATTCCTTTGTGAAGTAAGTAAAAAAACAATAGAGTTCAGCGAGTACACACATTTTTCCTATTCTTCCTGTGCTGCTTCTGTATTTTTTTATTATTCAAATTCTCCCAGCACAACTATCCAATCCATATCCATCAAATAATAAATGAAACTACAGTCTTAATCAATTAAAGTAGCAAAGGGTACTGACCACACCAAAACCCTTTATTCTACTGCTTTAGTCAAGCATACATACAGAGCAAGTGCTCTTGTTACACAATTGTAGCTTTATTTCCCTAACCCTAGTGTACAATATTTGCAATGTTCTAGGCCTTAAAGATAATGGAAATGTTTTCTAAATTGCATAAGCCCCATGAGGGGGTATAGAACTCAGACATGCTGCACAAACTCTTTTAATATATGTTTTAAATAAAGTACCAAGATAAAACCTTGTTGCAAACCTGCAATAACTACATGTTGAATCTCAAGGCTGTATTAAGCAATGGCATAAAGGGATTATTGTTTGAGATCTTAACGTCTTAAATGGAGGAGGATTTCTTCCATGGCTCTCTGACAGATATTTACATGACTCAATAATCTATTCCCAATTGCAGACATATGCATTCAAAATGACAGATGTTTTGAAGCAGGAGCAGTGGCCACTGATAAATGTGGGCTTTGCATTCTTTTCACACATCCTTTGGTCATTAAAGTAATCATTTGGTGGTTTGCAATATATTAATTCTCAGCTCAGAAAATCAATATCTGTTTAGTTGAGATCTGACTTCAGTGAGGATATGGAGAAAAGAAAACATGGAATATCTGGATTTGGCCTTGCAGGAAAAAAATCTCTGCTGAATAAGCAGCATAAACTCATAACAAGAAGGGCATGTTATGCCTGTCTAATACATTTGCTTGTCTCAGCATGCAAAGCAATAAACAAGAAGATTAAGTGTGACCCCTTTGGGCTTAAAGAGTCAGCTCAAACAGTTCAACATAATGGATAAATGTATACGTTCGCGTACTTCTAAGCTTCTTATCAGAGTAGTGCCCTTGGTTAAAAGTTAGTTGGACAGCATTTTATATAGGATGTTAATAAACTGAGTGCATAGTGAAGAAGTAAAGGTTACAAGAATATCATGCCACCTAGTTCTAGTCCTTTGCAAAGCACATACATGACTATTGCAGATGGATTAGATGGAAATTTGTAGTGCTTTGTAGATTACACAAATATGACTGCACAATCACTGGTACACACAGAGGAATAGAATTTGTAAAGTTCTAAATGGCCAAATGTACAACTATATACAAACTTAAATTGTAACAGAGAAGTGAATGCAGCATAATGTACTTGTGCAGCAAAAAAAGAAAGGCAAAACCACATTGCTGGACGTGGCATATTAATAATGCAGAACTGTAAAGACACATTGACATGTTTCATACAAAGATGTAAGTGTAACCCATCAGTGAGAGATGGTAGTAAGGTAAGTTTGGGGATTCCTGGATCCATGAGGAGATACATTATACATAAAAAGGAGAAATTATTCTTTCTATGTATAGACTATGGATAAGAACACATTTTGAATATTTAGTACAAATACATTAATATAAAGGAGGTTTTTCAAAGAAATGCAATAAAGATGGTATTTAATGAATATTAAATATTATATATTTTAAATAAATACTAAATTGGACAGCGCAGTGGTGCAGTGGTAGCATTGTCACCTCACAGTAAGAGGTTCTCTGCTTCAATTCTCGGTTAGAGTGCCTTCTGTGTGGAGTCTGCATGTCCACCCTGCATTCGTGTGGGTTTTGTCTGGGTACTCCGGTTTCCTCCCATGTTACAAAGACATGCGTATGGAGCATTTCTCCCTAGGCCTCCGCTGAAAAATGGTTTGTTCCAAGTCGGACTTTCCCAGTAAACAAATGTTAAATAAATAAATTAAAAGACATACCAAAAAACAGGATGAAAAGAGGACAGTACAAGAGATCAGTATTGTATATTCTGGTAAGAAGAATGGAAAGAGAAGACGCACAGAAATATTTAAGTATCTCACGTGGATTAAGTTTAATGATGAAGCACCTTTCAGAGCATGAGTTGACATAAAACAAGGTGGCACATGCTGCAGGTAGAGGGAGGACAATTCAGGGGTGATATCAAGATTTATCTTCAAACCTAAGTTAATTGATGCACGATATTACATTTCTAAGGAACTGAGAAGTTAAAACATGAGGGAAGTCAGGAACATATGAAACAGACACAGAACATTCTATAAAATCATCACACTGAACAGAATGCTTGTCAACAGGAATTGTAGTTTATCTATGAAGTAGGATAATTAGCAGATTAGATGGGCTGCTTTGTCCATCCCTGACAATAAATGTTATTTTTTCAGTGACTCAGACATCAGAACTCATTACTGAAACTATTTCAGTTAATCTCTGTTGATCTCTAGCTCTCTGTTGATATCAATGTATTCTTCCTCCAATGTGCTGTAGAAGATTTTCAGGAGACAACATTGGTATTACCTGTTTGCACAACTTTGATGATGTCAGTAAACTGCCTAGGTTTTATGATCATAAAGAACAGCAGGAATGTTATCCAAACATTTTATGTGGATCTTGCTTTTTTTTCATAGGACAGAATCTAAGAAGTACCAAAACAGTTTCTCAAAGCATGTGCCTCTGTATTTCATCCTGTGCTGAGTCTATGTTTGCTGTTTAAGATGAAGTAGCTATAAAGATCAGGGCATTTCCCATTTTTGAAGAATATGGTATTTGGAAGAGAAATATAAAGGCGTATTTATAAAGCCTTGATGTAGCTAATGGAGTTGCTTGGTCTTTATGAGGTTGATTAACAATCTCCAGAAAAAATACGCACCAGGCACCCAAAGAGGCAGGAGATGCTTGTGGCTTCATTTCCTCCTGCTCTTTGGGCGCCTGGTGCGTATTTTTTCTGGTTCTTGGTTTTGTGGCACCTATTCCAGATTTTTTTGATTAACAATCTCACACTTCCAAAAATCCCAGTCAAAGGTACTTATTCTAGCTTTCAGGTCACCTTTCATTAATGAGTGGATAGCACCGTCATCAGCTAAATGGGCATCAGCAATGGGCCCTTTAACCTTAACTCTTTGAATGCAGGTGTTATACACTATTAGTCTGTCTTCTTTTTTGTGTTCTCTGCCACTTGTAGTAAGAGACAATTTCTTTGGAAAGGACTATGAGTAATACTATGATGACTCGGTATAATAAATAGCGATGTCTCTGAATAATTCCAGGGAATGATGGTGCATCTTGGTTCATGTTGCACATTCAGGAGCTTGTATAATATTTTTAAGATTCCCACATTTTATTACTAACTTCTGTAAAGCTTTATGTGTAATAGAGTGAAAGGTCTTTATCAGACCACTCAGTACCATGCAGAATGCCATGAACTACCCAGCCTGAACACCTGAACTTGATGCTAGAAAATTAAAAAAAAAATTAAATTCTATTCACACCCAACATGTTTTGTGGAATTTCCCTATGCAGTTTGTTTGTTAGGCCATAATATGTGTAAGGTTAAGGAGATATTTTATACAGTGTTGTCTATATTTTATCAATAGTAAAGTATGCAAGGAGGTGTAAATAGGGGACTGTATGTGCTGACGCATATAACTGTCCACCAAGAATAGGAATGATTTGGAACATTTAATTTTCTTCTGGAGTGACATCCAGAATGAGAAGAAGTGGTGTTTTCCTATCTAATGCCTTCACTGTTAGGGAATGAGTGTATGGAAGGCAGAGTTTGGCTATGCAATGGCAGTATAGTCACAAAATGGTAATTTATCCAAGGAATGGTATTATGCAGCTTCAGGACTCATTTTGTATTTCTCATCCCTAAACTTAAAGACTTTAGACAGAATTCTTTAAGGAATTATGCAAAGGAATGAGTCTGAACTCTGAATAACTCTAAAATCAGCATATACAATTCAGAGACATGTGTTTTCTGAAGTGCAGTGTTTTGTTCTTCCCACTCAAGTTTAAATTTTAGGAAAAGGAGAAAAGATGAAAGAGCAATTGTTCTGTGAGGTGCTACTGGAAATGCAACAAGAGTCATTTCTGGGTTGTGATAATGCAGAGGTTGAATAAAAGAAATTATAGCAGTTAGAATTGAAAAATTACACAGACATCACTGATTCTTTTAGGTACGCAATCGACTCCCTAATGGTCTGACTGGAGAGATGATAAGTCAGCAAGTAAAGGAGAGAATTATTGCTGAAAATGAATTCATCCTCAAGTCTTGTTGAGTACCTTCTCAAGGTGGACCCTGTTTTTTCATAAAATCTCACCAAGATGACACTGATATATAGACTGTATTTATATAGCATATCTCATGGACAGAAGTAGGTTAAAATTTAAAAAGGAGAGCTGGGTGCACAAGACCCAGGATAAAAAAGTGACCAGTCCTGTGGTACACTGGTGACAGGACTGGAAAAGAAAAAAACTTTATTGTATTCATTGATAAAGGCTGAATAGCTGAAACCGGTCTGGATTTGAAGGAATTATAAATAAATAATCATTATTTCTTCATTACTGCGTGCTCACTATCGTTTTTTGCTGGTCGTTGGTGGTTTACAGGACTGGAAAAGATGACAGGTAGAATCCTCAAAATACAGAAACATTCGTAGAATAGGGCCAGGCCTGGCCCAGGGGGAGAAGGGCCCCTGTCCAGAAAGAAGTAATGGTCCACAAAGTCACAAAAACAGCCATAAAGACATTAAAGTGGACTATTGAGGATAAGAAAGAAATTATATATTGTTACTATTATGCAAAAAGCCCATAATTTCCTGACACAAAATATACAACATGATTAAGAGAGAAATTAGAGGAAAGAAAAATACTCCCACAAGAAAAACCTGTCAGAAGCTTCAAATAAAAAAAATGTATTCATTAATACAACAGATTTGTGAAAAGCAGTATATAGATCAGGAAACTCTGATCTGTTTGGAAAAAGAAGCATCTGAGGAAGTGCGAAAATATAAACAACAAAACCCTGAGATTTTTGAAAAGTATAAAAAAAATATGGACATGGGAAAGAAAGAGAGATTTGATATGGTGCAATATTTATGCAAAGGAGAAAGCCAAATTAATCAATATAGAGAAGGTAGCCCCAGAGATATTCAAAGAGACATACAGGCAAAGGCATCCAGATATGGAAAATTTCACAATAAAAAATAATATCACAAGAGGGAATGTAGAAAAGATGATTAGTAAAGTAGAAGTTAAAAGCATAGAAGTTGAAGTTGTGGAGTGCCTGTGAAGTGAATGATTTTATGTAGAAGGTCTAACAGAGGTTACATTAAAGCATGATGGAGTGAGTCCCCAGAGTAAGGAGAAGCAGGAGGATCAGGAGACATCTGAAGAAGAAATATGGACATAGGAAAGAAAAATAGATTTAATATGGTGTAATATGTATGCAAAGGAGAAAGCAAAACTAACCATTACAAAAAGGAGCAGCACCAAAGATATTTGAAGAGAAATACAAGCAAAGGAATCTGGACATGGACAACTTTACAGTACAAAAAATAAGACAAAGAGGAAAAGTGTAAAAGGAGATTAGCAATGGAGAAGTTAAAGAAATAGAAATTGAGGTTATGGGGAACCTGTGAAGTGAAGGATTCAGTGTAGAAAATCTAATTCAGAAAGCACCACAACAGGATAGAGCAAGGGATATCCAAATTAAGGGGAAACCAGTGGAATAGGAAGCAATTGGTCAGATGCCATATGAAGATATGTGGGAGCCTTCTACAGGAAACCAGTATAAACATTCACTTGAAGCTGGACAGCAAGGGAAGGAACAGGAAACTATGGAAACACTGGTAAATGTGCAAAAGCGACCTTTAAAGCAGGAAAACTGCAGCACCAGGAAAACTCCAGTTTGGGACAAGAATGTGATATAAAAGGACTTGAGCAAGAAATAGGCCATGGTGGTGCAGCGGTTAGCGTTGTCACCTCACAGCAAGAGGTTCTCCCATTCAGTTCTCAGCTGGAGTGCCTTCTGTATGGAGTCTGCATGTCCTCCCCATGGTAGATTGATGTTAAAGACATGTAGGTAGGTGTGTGTGTGAATGGGTGTGCCTTCTTTAAAGGTTGGGCATCAGGCTGGCAACTCAGCACCGTAAAAATTCACTGCCAATCATAAGCGGACCGGAGATCTGCTGTGGCGACCCCTAACTGGGAAAAGCCAAAAGACATTACTTTTTACTTACTGAGTAAGAGGGAGTATATAAATATTTGGGAATTGATGAAGGATCAGCAACAAAACATGAACAAATGTGAATGAAGCTTAGTAAGGAACACATTAGAAGACTTAAATTGGTCCTGAAAACAGCACTGACATCTAGGAACAAAATCCAAGCTATAAACCAATTTGCTCTTCCTGTCCTAACTTACAGTTTTGGAGTGATTGACTGGCCCCAAAACATGTTGGATAAATTAAATAGGAAAACAAGAACGATGCTTCATGCTCACCAAATGATTTATAAAAATCAGTGCATACCAAGATTATATATTCCCTGTTCCGAAGGAGGGATGGGCCTCCTTCAAACTGATTGCATGTATAGATCTGCAATCATAGTATTCCACACATATCTGCTGACCTCACAAGACCCAAACATAGTGAAAGTTTTGAAACATGAGGAGAATAAATCTAAGATGACTTCTCTGCTTAATCAAGCAGGAATGGAAATCAAACCAGAAGTAGATAAAAATCAGGCTGCAAAATGTGTCAAAAAATAAAAGAAAAGAATATAAGGAGAAAGACCAGATGGAAGGCAAGAGATGTGGAAAATGCAAAAATATAGTTGCAAGTATAGAGAACTTCTGGAAGAACCTCAAGTTGATCAGGAACAGATGCAGGAATGGTTAAGGAGAGGTGAATTTAAACCAAGGGATGAAAGGTTTATATTGGTGGCCCAAGATAGTGGGCTTCAAACACACTGATTTACAAAGTCCATTGAATATGTGGAAAAAACAGACAAATATAGGTTTTGTAAAACTGAATTGGAAACAGTTGCACACCATGTTACTGGTTGTGACATTCTAATGGCAGAAGGACTGTATATTGAAAGGCATAATAATGTGACAAGACTGTTGCACTGGGGATTGCGCAAACATTATGGTATTGAAGTGGGTGACAAACACTGGAAATATGAGTCACAAAGCACCATAGAAAATGATGAAGTCTACATCACATAGGATCATCCATTACCAACAGTTCAAAAGATAGATGTCAGAAAACCTGATATAGTGGTCCATGAAAAGAAGACAAAAGTAGCATTGATCACTGAAATTGCCACACCCAATGACTACAGTGTCTTGCATACAGAGACACAAAATCATAAACTATCAGGATTTGCAAGCAAAAACAATAAGCAATGTGGAAGAAAGATACCTAGATAGTTCCAATAATAACAGGAGCAATAGTTGTTATAAAAAAGAATCTACAATCATATTTAGATATGTTATCAATACATGTAACTCCATAAAAATTGCAGAAGGAGTCATTACTTGGCAGATTGCAGATGCTACGAAGAACACTTCTGGCTGACATCAAAGGCTGAAATAATACTAATTTCATTAACTTTAATTATACTTTGACTTAAAAATGAGGTCCATTCCTGTCATGGTATTAAAAACCCCAATGATCTGGAGAAAATAAAAAATTGACTTGCTCAAGAAAAAACAAAGCAGATTGTCAGAAGGCTGAAGTCTGAAAAAGGCTGTGGATGATACAGGTGTGACTTCAGAAGACATGACTTTCCTGACAGAGTTATTTATATGTGTGCTGTTAAATATTGGAGTTGATTTTTAAGACACAATTGCATTAAAGGCAAAACTAGAGGTGAAGGATTTATGTGATATATGTATGGGGGGGGGGGGGGTTAGGAACTGAAGAAGATGCCCGGAGAAACTGAGATTATATACTTCTAACAGCAGCATCTCAGCTTTAGATCCATGTTTGATTTTTTTCAAGTACATATCCTGCATATGAAAAAATGTAGTAAATGTTATATGAGGAAAGCAATGTACCGTTCCACTCTCTAGATGTAGCAAAGATTTTTTTTTTAATAGACTTGGCAGTGAACATGTCTTGTTGCATATCTCCATATATACAGGCTTTGTGCTTATAGATAATCTACACACACACACACACACACACACACACACACACACACACACACACACACATACACACACACACACACACACACACACACACACACACACACACACACAAAGTGTAATCTCATATCGTTTGGTTTTGATGAAGGAATAAAAGACCTTTAAGCATCAACTAGTTGTCTGGTGATTGCAAATGCATGAACAATAACATAACTAGTTTCCTATTGAGGAGTTTAAACTTCTCTACACACTTGATGAATTTGTGTGCTTTCTGAAATTTTGTTTGTCCTGCATGAAAATATTTCTAAGAACTAAGGTAATCTACATTTCAACAATAAAATGGAACAGCAGCACCCTTAACTTCTTAATAATGTTTTTAATTGAAGTCTTTTATTGTGTAGGCTTCTGAATTTACATATCATCATTTAGTCAGGTAAAACAGGTCTTACTGCATTGTTGGAGATGTTGCCTCTTTGGTTTGTCTTTATCCTTTGAAGCACATTCTTATATAATTGACACCCACAGCAGATATGTGATTTACAGTTGTAGCTGTCAAAGCAGAGATAAAGTGATAAAGCTATAATCTGCTGCCCACGGGTACTGTCACATCTGTAGATTCCTTTATTCGTAGGTGGAAGCAATTGAATTAAATTTGTGCAGCAAACACAAATCATTTTTTGTTATAGAAGTTTTCCAAACATTGCCTGTTGTATTGAAATAGTGTACATAATGACAATCTATACAATTTTCTTCAGGTTTATTTATCTCAAACTAATTTTCTTATAAAGTACTTATTATTTGTTATTATTCATCATTGATTACTAGAAAACTGCAAATGAGCCAAGTGCAATTTCAGGCAATTTCAGGGGAGTCCCATGGAGAAAATATTCATATTACATAGAATTTACCTTAGAGGTTTATATAATTTAGTATATAATCACTATATTGTATACACTATTTGAATCATTCAAAATGTTAATCTCAGACACATCTGCAGAAAATTCAAGATTATTTAGTAATAATAATATATATAATATATACAAATGCATCTCTCTCTCTCTCTCTCTCTCTCTACACACACATATATATATATATATATATATATATATATATATATATATATATATATACATAGACACATATATAGATATACATATACATATATAGATAGTGATATATAGAAAACACACACACATGATGGTATTCATAGTCCGGGGCTTTGTTGCTACAGTATGGTTATCTATGAAGAGTGTTGCTACATGTATATGTAAATATACCTAGCACGTTATTCATGTGACTAAGGAAAAGCAAAGGCATTTTGAAAAACATGCCTACTTACAGCAAAAGTGTTAAGTAGCAAAAGATAAGTGTTAAGTATATGTGAAGGATTACTTTAAAGCCATAGGCTTCATATGGTTTTGCCTGTATTCAGATATTGCAGACAGCACGGCTATAAACAATCACACTTGAAAGACTTAAATCAAGTGGTGGACTCTGTGCAGCTTTTGTTATTAATATTAAAACAATGAAGGAGTTTGTTATGTTTTATGTGGACACCCTGTTGATTGCTTTAAAGAATGGAGAGAGAGAGACAGGAAAGACTGAAAAGGGAAGCCATAACAAAGACAGAGGCACAGCAGTAATACATCAAGAGGGTTATCCTACAGGCAATAGTAGGGGTGGGTACTGCGGTATGGTGGAAAACGGACCCCCATTCGCTTTTTTTAATAAGATGATAGTGTGAGTTGACAGTATATAATAGGGTTTAGGAAAGTGGATAAGGCAAAAAGGGGGAGACAACCAGTGGTGCCTAACAGGAGTCCCCAGTCCACAAATCCTCTAATATTTCTACTGTTGCGTGAAAGACCAAATGCTGAGGAGGCAGAGGCCTATGATGGCATGGTGGTTGGCATCATCTGCTGCCATGAGTCATAAATGCTCTAAAGTGAAGCCTCAATTGGCTGAAGCTGTCAGTCCATAACCTGCTCCGGCATGTCCTCAACCAAGTCCAAAACCTCCATTCAGTGAGGCTTGCCACCATTTATAAACACTTGCTTATATATATTAAAGAAATCAGTTAAAGATAGAATACTGCAATTACCACCTTACTCATACTTAGCAGAGGCTTCAACAAATCTCTTACTCTTCCATCTCGGTTGGGTCCCATTGTAAGCAATCTCTTTATCCAATATATAAAGAAGACATAAAACAATTGTTGCTTATCTGTATTTCACCTTTTTTCCCTTAACATTACTGATATAACTACTAATACAATGCAAGGCATTTCATTCACTGCTGTACTTTCTTAGTATGCATTTGTTTAAATATTTATTAATATGTGAATGCTCATTCTGTCTGTAGAAAATCCCATACTCCACTAAAAGAACCCTTAGGCCCCAAGTCTAGAAAGGAGGGCAATTCATCCATTTAGCTAGGATGATTTCAGATCAAGTTGCCTTTAATCATGAAAGACTAAAACTTGAGAATATGTTCCTTGTAAGGAACTAGCCCCGTACCTGTGTAAAAAGTGTTAGTTTCAAAGTTTTTGGAGGATGGGAAAGTAAATTTTTAAAACTTCTGGGGATAGGATTGTTACAAAACAACAGTGACTCTTATAATGCGAGTACAAAGGCGGTTAATGATTCCCCCGGACCTTTTACTTTAAGTTCGAGGGAACACCGGGCCGACTTGAAGCCTAAATACAATAGATGCTTGACTGTACATCATGATACAGGATCTAAAATTGTAAAAACAATTGTTAATTAATATTGGTCTATCCTTACAAGTGATATGTACATTAAAAACATTGTTTGTATGGAACCAGT
This sequence comes from Protopterus annectens, assembly GCF_019279795.1. Lineage (NCBI taxonomy): Eukaryota > Metazoa > Chordata > Ceratodontiformes > Protopteridae > Protopterus > Protopterus annectens. The sequence goes on along the minus strand of NC_056732.1, from coordinate 536,776,180 downwards.
GTTTATTTACAAAAGAGCTATGAGCATTAAAAATATTCTTGAAAGGTCAAGCTGTCCAGACTATTGTACCAGGTTACAAAATGTTTTACTTACAACCAGTGCAAGCACATCCTTAAACTGGATGTAAAAATGTTAAATAATTCCTTGAAAACTACTCTTCATCCTGTAAAAGGGAGTTGTAACACTAAAGGCCTGGTCTACCTCACTTTGTGCAATCAGAGTTCAGCATTTTACATTGGAAAAACAGAAAGTTTAAGAAACAAAATTTATGAACACCATTATCAACACATAATGACAACAATACTTTATAGAAACACTCATTGGTTTGCACTAATTTTCATCACTTTTCATGTACTACCTTGGAAAGGATTATTCCTGATATCAGAAGAGGGGCGTAGCATGACAAACTGGAGATCAGGGAACTTTACTGGCAATTAAATTTGGATGCCATTCACAACCCCCCCCCCCCGGATATTAATGATCATGTTTCTTTAACTCCTGTTTTGAAATAGAGAGCCAACAAATTGCAGTGTGCTTCTCTTAGATTTCATCTGGGACTGCACAGATGATTTAATTAAAGTTTTATAAGAAATGCTTCTTTTGTTAAATAAAAGTAAGAATGTATTTTCAAAGGGTTTAGAACATACTGCACTCCCCTTTTTCACTTGTATATATTTTTAACTTTTATATTATAGGTTCATAGGTAAGTACTAGGCTATCTGCCCGAAGGCATTTATAAGCCTAGCCAGAATGTGTTGGCTTTTTCTACCCCCTTAGGTTAGTTCCCTGTGCATCTGTCCAGCAGAGCCACTGAAGTGATCCCCGAGGTAAACTTCCTGTTTCCCATCCACTCATCAAGGTTTCTCTTGAAGAGTGTTAGCCAGGAGCTCAGCCTAATATAGATTGGAATCTTGTTCCAAAGCATGGGAAGTCACTGGGACAAGAATCTATCCCTCCAGCACATCCTATTTATTGTTGTGGTGAGGTTTAGATCCCTAGAGCGTGTGGCTCGAGGGGGTATGGTTTCCTTTAGGTGGAGCATGTCCATCAATTCTGGGTTGGACAGGGCCTTGTATGTCAGGCAGAGATCACCTCTGAGTAAGCAGTATGCAACCGAGTACAGCTGGAGTTTCTTCAGTCGAGCTGCATAGGGCATCTGTTTGAGGCCAGTGATCCTCTTGGTGAGGTACTTCTGTGGTCTTTCCAGCTGTTGCAGGTGTCTTGTAAAGTACATCCCAAATGGGGCATTGTACTCTGTGATGGGTCTGATGAGTGATGAGTAGAGGGGCACAATGATCTCTTTTGATCTGGATGTGAACCCTTTCGTGATTAGGTGGACCACATAGAAGGATTTTCTAACCACTTTGGCAATGTGATTATCAAGGCAGAGATTACTGTCTACTTGGGTCCCCAGATCCCTTATTATGTCTTCCATATTTATGGGACTACCACCTATGTGGTAGTTTGTGAGTACTTTGTTTTTTTCCAAAGGGGATGACTATGCATGTTTTGGCATTTAGCTTGAGGCCATGATTTTGACACCAGGTATCCATCTCAGTGAGACCCTTTTGGAGGATGTCTGTGTCAGCCGGATAGTCAATTATAGCCCCTAGTTTGCAGTCATCTGCGAACTTGGTCAGCCATAGTCCTCCTGTGCTTGCCTGTACCTCTGAGAAGTATATGCCGAACAGGAGAAGTCCTACCACTGAGCCCTGGGGAACGACACTTGTAACTGATTTAGAGTCGGACCTAGCTTCTGCAACTCTCACCATGTGGGTTCTGTCCGTGAGCCAGTTGGCAACCCATCTTGTGATGTAGGGGTTTATGTTCAGCCTGGTGAGCATGTCTACAATACCAGAATGGGGAATGGTGTTGAAGGTCTTTGCGAGGTCTAGGTAGGCTGTGTGTACCACCTTTCCCTCATCTATAGCCTTGGTAACTGTCTCAAAGAAGTCCACCAGGTTTAGGAGGCATGATCTGCCCTTAACAAAGCCGAACTGGGTCAGGTCAAGTGTTTGGAGGTTCCCAATGTCTCTGTTAATGAATTCCATAATGATGATGATGATGCACTCCATAGCCTTTCAGACCAAGCTAGTCAGGCTTATAGGGTGATAAGTTTCCGGGGTCTGTTGTGGCTCCACCTTTGCGCACCACTCTATGGGTAAGTAGCCTGTGGAGAGGCTGAGTTTGAACAGTGTGTTTAGATGAGGGGTTAGGTCTCATTGATGCTGTGTTTTTGGCTTTGGAGAGGGCTGTTTTAACCTGAGTGTCTGTGATTTCAGGGGCTCTACATTCTTTTCATATGGTTATGGTTATGGGCCCTTTTGCGGGTGAGAGAGGAGTGAAGTTTGCCTGAACCCGTCTGCCAGGATGTTGGCGATATCGGTCGGTTCAGTGTATTTTGTGCCATTCTGCACTAACTCTGAGCAGATCTGAGAATTGCAACTTAGATTCTTGACATAGCTAAAGAATGCCTTCTGGTTATTTTTGGAGTCCTTGGCAATTTTTCTTTTGAAGCTCGTCTTGGATGATTTTATGAGGGATCGTAGTTTCTTGCTGATACTGATCAGGCATGTCTTCCCTTCTTGGGATTTTACTCTTTTCTGTACTAGTTTCCTTCTTCTATTATATAGCTTGTTTATGGCAGGGGTCCACCAGACTGGTTTCCTTTTCTTGGAGGAGTGAGTCTTGGTTTTGCTTGGGACAGCACAATACATACATTCTTGTAGATGCCCATAGAATGCATTAGTAAAGGATTTTGCAGCTTGGACAGCGTTATCCTTTAGCATGGGGGCTTAGAAACTTTCCACCTTGGTCTTAAGTAACAAGAAGTTTGCTTTTGAAAAGTTTTTCACAATGGTTTCCTTGTCCAGGGGTGGGGGCAGATTGTGGATATCCAGAGTGATTTTTTATGGTCAGATCTAACCAGCAAGGGGTTGACCTCCGGTGTGGAACACTGGTCGCCCATGTAGTTAATGACCAGGTCCAATATGTTGTTACTTCTGGTGGGAGTGTTGACCAGTTGATCCATGACATTTGAGTTTATAAATTCTAGGAAAAGTTGGGCAAGGGAGTTAGTACTTGAGTAGTTCTCCCAGTTAATATTTGGGTAATTGAAATCACGCAATATCAAGGTGTTTCATAGGACCTTTATGTTTCCCAGTGTTTCCAGAAATGCGGAATGGGGGTCCTGGGGCATGGTGGGTGATCTGTAGCAAGTTACAATTTGAATTCCAGTTTTGCCCATTGTTAGATGCATGTGGATGATCTCTGAAGCATCGTGCTGTGCCACTAACCCGGAGGTGTGGGCATCCTTTTTGAATAATGATACGCCCCCACCTTTTGTATTTCGGTCCGGGTTCTGTGGCCGAAATGTATGGTATGAGTTGTAGCCTGGTAGTGCTGGGGTGCTCTCTGGAGCCTAAACCAGGTTTCTGTTACTGCACATATATTGATTTTCTCCATACTGAGGAGTGCCTCGAGTGCATGCATTTTGAGTTTAGACTTCTGGCACTGAGTAGCATTACCCTCAGTTTTTGTTACTTGTGCTATTTACGGTGGTGGGCTTGTCTTTTGAGCCTTGCCTAAAAAAGGCACTATGGGGGTGGCAAGAGCCTTGGCCAGTATTCGAAAGCCTAAGGGTGACAGATGCAAGCTGTCTCTAGCGAAGCAGCGTGGCTTGTCGAGCATGTCATCCCAGGTGGACAGACACTGGATCCCCTTTGAATGACACCAGAAACTTAGCCAATTGTTGAAATTGATCATTTTTTCTTTATACCATGCTATCATTCTTGGTGAGGGCAGGGTGCTGCTCAGGGTCAGGGTCATACCAGCCTGGGCTATGTGATCAGAGAACTCTTCCATGTCTCTTTTCATGTAGTCCAGGGAGGTACAGCACAGGTCATTCACACCAACATGGACAATGACAGAGTCATATTTGTACTTGTTCTGGAGTGACCTGAGTGCTTGTGTTATGCGGCGGATCCTGGCACCCAACAGGCAGCTAGCAGTAGCCTTCTCCTTATTCAGCCTAGTGAGTGGGATGTCAGTGTGTGTGCCTAACTATAGAGTCACCTATTACTAGTGTGTTGGGTATGTTATTTTGCCTTAAGGGCTGTGATTGCATGGCACACTGGTTTTGTGAAGTATGTGTTTCATGGTTTGTGTTGGGGGTTGGAGGTTGCTTGGATGTCTGCCTTGAAGGTCTCTGTTGCTTTTCAGATTTTTTATTTAGAGCCTCTGAGTATGTTTTCATGTATTTATGTGTGTTTTTTTGCCGGTGCTGGTTTAATGAGGCTATGGCTCACATTATTGAATTTTTGTTGGTGTATCTTTAAATTCGTATTTTTAGCTATTGTGTTTGTTTGACCAATCAACCAATTATGATGCAAGCAAAGCCTTAGTACTTAAGAATGTGTTCAAAAGTGCTCTGATTCTTTCTGATGAAGTCCTGCTTTAAGTTGATTTTGGATGAAAAGCACATAATTTGAACTTTTTCTGCTTAAAAGTGTTCAGCTGATTATTAAGGTGAATATTGGTTTTAACTGATTCTCAGTGGTTTTGTGGTATAGACTTCCTTCCTGGAGTCAGGACCTAAGGGTTCTTTTGATGGAGTACAAGTTTTGAATGGGATTGTTTGCATTCATTTCTCGTCTGCCAATCTTTCTTTTAATGCAAGTTAGAAATAACTTGTTACACTTTTATAAGTATGCACAGCTTGTCTGTTCAGGTGAATAATGCTGTTTGAAATTTCTCCATGCCTTTTTTAGCCTAAGTTCTACTTTAAAATGTTAAGGTTTGAATATACCAGTCTGAATTGAATTCAGACAGAACATGTACACATACAGAAAAAAATGTATCCATTCAAGGAAATTTTCTGTTCTTATCAATGTAAGCTTAAGTAAAAAATAATACTGTTTCATATGGATACTATATATATACTTCAGTAAAATAATGTGTGCTTTGAAAGCTTTCTGTCAAATAACTGTAACTAGATAAGGAGATGGTTAAAAATGCATACAGAAGTAATACAGCTTGATATTTCTCACTATGTGCTGGTCATTTACATACTGCAACCTAGATTAGGCTGTGGTGCCTGGCTGAGAGTTCAATTAAAATTGTGGAAGAAATTACTGTCATACACAATTATTGTACTAATAAACATTTTCTGGCCTACATAAACAATCTGTTCTTTACAAAAATGTTGCGTGTACTTAAACTACTAAGTAAGGTAATGTAATACTGTAAATAAAATTATGTGGCAATGCAAATTTTTGTTTGTGCATAAACACATACATATATTTACAAGCATAAATAATTGCAAGTGTACTCATGCAGATGTATAACTAATTTACAGATAAATATATGCAGACTTGCATATATTTCACTACTTAAATAACACTTGTATTTATACAGTTATGCCATCACATAAACATTGCTTATATTTGTATACAGATGCAACTCTGTGTACAAATGTTTTTGCTTTCTTTTGCATTATAATTACATTATAGATACATATTTGCATGTCTTCTAGCAAATATCTTCAATTATGCAACATTCTATTATAGTTTATCTTTAATACAACTGAAAGAAAAAAATATATACGTAAAACAGAACTCTGTCCTTCTCACTGCTATCTGATCAATCACTTGGCCAGCTGATCTGGCCTGTAATTTTGTAGGTCATAGCACCGGTGACAGCACTGTTGGTTGGAGAGAGTGAGTCCTGTCAGGGATAACAGGTGCCCATCCAACTCCGGTCAGTTATCAATGTTTTTCCACTCACTTTTCCATTATGCATGCATAGATATTATCCTGGTGTGAGTCACTCAAAGTTAGACCATTATCTTGGTCTCCTTATCTGACCAGCTTGGAACGTGGCCTCATGCCTTCACAGGTACTGCCATCATTAGAATTGCCAGTACCATAATGAAGAATCTGTGAGCATGGTTGTGTTTCACAAGTTTAGAACCACATCTTGGGGTGTGAAATCACCTTAACCAAACCCAGTTAACCAGAATGGGCATTAGATGTGGCACTGTTACTACTGGAAAATTTTATTTTTTTCAAAAAATGCTTTGTCGCATACATGTTTTTTTAAGGAATTCATTCAATTTTCATATATATGGTTGACAGAAGTCAGCATGTACTTATCATTTTTTTTATTACTTTTAATTGCTACAGGTGCTATGCATTGCCTTAGCTACTCTTTTGGAGTATTACACTTGAATGTCATTTGTAGATGCCTTATGCAGTATAGCAGAAGTATTAATGTTTTATTTTTTTTTGGAGGGAGGAGGGACATTTTTCAGAAATATTCTTTGTGTGTGTGTGTGTGTGTGTGTGTGTGTGTGTGTGTGTGTGTGTGTGTGTGTGTGTGTGTGTGTGTGTATACCAACTTTGAGTAAATGATGGGTGCTTTGAGGGGATAATGTGTGCCAAATGATATAAAATGGCCTGGAATTCTACTTCATGGCTGTACAAATTGACATGTATAACTCCATTTTGTATCTAAATATAATTAGCTTTGGTCATAACTAAGGATATATGTACATTACCATGGCACACTAGGGACTACTAAGGACTGCTACAGACTCCAACTCTTTCTGTAGCACATTTACGTGAACCCAACGCCATGTTCATGAACAACCAACTCTAACTAGACAACATCATTTGGTGACCCTTCATAAAGGTAATTGTGAAGTAAAGGCTTGGTATGCTTAGCTAAATGTGCACCTTGCCCTGCATTTTATGTAGGGGAACAGGATATTTAGAAAAAATATATGAACATTGTCATGATATTTTGAAGGAGAACATCGATAATTCAATGTCTAAACATAGTTTTGTATGGGGAGATTTAAAAAGTTTTTATTTGTGATTTTGGAAATAGTTTACAGACCCCCAGGGGTGGTGCATGAGAGAACAGGCTGGAATATAAAGAATTACTATGGTAAATAAGACTTGATGCCATCATGCCCACAGGTTTAAGTGAAAGCATATCCATAATCCCGGTTCCCAAATTACGAGCAGCTAAGTTGTAAGAGTTAATTACATATTGTAATATTTTTAGCATTTAAATTTGGGGTGGGTATGACTGGGTTTATCAATTAATAACATGAGTTAAAAAAAAATCTTTTGAGTTTGTTTCAAATAATTTCATGTGTACTTTTAAATATTTTAACATTTTAATATAAAAATAAACAATTTAATTGTTTACAATAAGTTTTCATTTACTTGGACATTTAAATTTTAAACTGGTTATATTATGGAAGGGTTATTGACTAATCATGTACATAAATTTAAGAGATGTGGTACTTTATGTCTTCAATAGTATTTAAATGAGAATTTCAAAATTTGTTTTAGTTTTGATGAAGTCCCAAATGATATAGGGGAGGAAAGCTCTATATTACTTTTTTTTTGTTTTTGTTTTGCATGGAAGATAATATTTATTAAACTGTTTGTGGCTTTCAAACTGTTTGTGGTTTTTAACCTTCCAACCTGGTGGACAAGTGTTTGGTGTGCTGATTTTTTCTTGACTGATAGTTTTTTTCGTAGCAGATACATCAGTTATTTTTTGGTTACTTGCTTCAGATAGTTACTTATGTACAATGCTAATGTCTGAGTGTGATGAAGAGTGAAATAAATTATGAGCAACTTGTTGGTATTAGATGTACTGTTATGTCTCCACACACATGCGTACATGCACATACATATGTATATATATACACACACACACACACACACACACACACACACACACACACACACACACACACACACACACACACACAAATGACATCAGAGTCAGTCATTTCCATCAAAAGACAGTCCCCATACCCAGCAGTTATGGCCACTTTATTAACTGTGTGTACCTTAGATGTCAAATCATTATAAAAATAGTGACCACATTTATTTATTTCAACTACATTGTAGACAAACACACTGTTCACAGTAAAATTTTCAGTATTTACTTCTCAGAAATGTCCATTAGTCCTGTAAAGTCAGATTAATGACTGCTTAATTTGAGCAAATGACAACAGGATCAATTGTTTTATCCCCACAAACAACCCATATACAAAGTAATTATGCTACTTTGCGTACTGTGTATACCTCAGGTACCTATGATAAAAATAATGGCCAAAGTAATGTTCTTAGCTCTGTTTCACATAAACACACACTAGTCAAGGCAAAGTATTACAGTTTACTGTGACTGTTCAGAAAGTGGAAGATGACTAATGGCATCCCTTAGGATTCAGTGTTGGGACCTATTTTATTTGGCATTTACTTTTTTATATCTAGACCACACATTAAGATCTCTGACCAAGTCTACAGATGAGTGTAAATTGGGAGATACTGTGAAATCCCCCTCTGATGCCAAAGCCCTTTGGTAAGAACTTACACTTGTACATACTTGGTGTATGAAATATGGGTTCAAATTAAATGCCAAAAAGTGCAATATTGTCACATTTGGTAACCCCCCACACCTTCAGTATACAGCATACATAACACCTAGTTCCAAAATGAGAATGTGTTTATGACCTTGGAACGTGGGTTGATAATTCCCTCTCCTTTGATTATCATGTAACAACAGTAGTCATTACTTCAAATATTGGCTAAGTTCAATTACCTCTTTGGGGTGATATATCAAACAACTAGAAAGTCCCCAAGAGGTTCATAATTAAGAAGATAACTGGCTTAAAAACCCTAAGCTTCCAGAAAAGATTGGAAGCACTGTCCCTTTATTCGGTATCTTAGACATCTGAGGGAAGATTTATGCCTTGCCTTCCATGCCATAGGAACTCAGTGGTCCTGGATATTTTGTTTCTCCAAAAATCAAATAGTCCCACAAACACTTGAACTAGAGATCTAAATTTTCATCAGAAAATAAATAAAACATTGCAAAGATGGAGTCATTATGCAGTGCCTTCCTAGCCTCTGGAAATGACTTCCATTTCAAATCAAGCAGTGTGACACATTATCTTTCTTCATATGGAAACTGGAAGATTAGATGGGTATTCACAAATTAACCTCTGGCTTGACTGGCCTAGCTCAACTTGAAACAGGAGGTACAGTCTAAGGGTGGGCACTGGCAAGGTGTAAATGTTTGCAAGACTCAGTTGTCTTTTATTTTCTAGTATTCTAATGAACTTGTTTCATATATATGTGCAAAAGGTCAGGTTAATGACTGTTTAGTAAAAAATATTATAAACCATTCAGGCAGGATGCTTGTTCAAACAAATTAAAACAAGCACTTTTATACTCACTTGTGCTTTATCAAATTGAATTGGATAAGTCATATCTGAGTTAGAAAATGCTTATTTAATTTATTTGGTTGGATAAAATTTGTCATACTGGTTTTTACTTACCTATTTACAAGTACTAGGATTTGTTTTCTTTGCTGTTTTTTTATTGATAACTATTTAATGTGATCAAATGTCAGGAGGGTCAGCCATTTTTATCCACAAACAGCCCTTGTCCCCAGCAATTATAGCCACTTTGTTAACTGTGTACATCTTAGATATCAAATTGTGATAAATAAAGGGCCACATTCAATGAATTTCAATTTTCTTACATACTGTGAAGTCACAAATAAATATTTCAACTTGTTTCATACAAATGCATACTAGTTCAAACCAGATTGATAATTGTTTCCTCTGATCAAAAAGTACAGTAAGTCATTTTTATTCACAGGCAGCCCATACAACCAAACATTATAGCCATTTTGACTATGCACACCTCAGGGTCTGTCACACAATAGTCACAGTAAATTATCCCATCTTGTTTCACACAAATACAAACTGGTATTGCAAACTCTAAGAAATGACTCCTTATTTAATCAAAGGGCAGATGCATCAATTATTTTCATCCACAAATATCTTCAGTATCCAGTAATTGTAGCCAATTGATTATGTATACCTCAGATACCCAGCTGTATTAAAATAATGGCCATATTAATGTACTTTGTAGGCAAAAACACAACATTCACAGTAAAGTATTTTAAAATACTTCACGCAAGTGTATGGTAATTCTGCAAATACAGACGGAAGACTGTTTACAATGAACAAGCGACAGCACCATCAGTCATTTTCATGCACATAGGCTGTCTCCATACACAAGTATAGCTACTCTGACTGTATACATCTTAGATGTCTAATCATGATTATTAATAGTAATAGCCACAGTGATGTATTCTGACATCATGTCAGACAAATGCACAGTAATCCTGCCTTGATAACCTAGAAATAAGCCAAGTACAGTTAGTTAATTATCATTTTCTTTTTTTCTGGTTTTACTCCTCATGTTATCCTCATTATCCTTTGCAGAACTACAAATTAATAGATAGAAAAGTTTATCTGATTACTTTGGTACAGAACTCAGAAGCATGCCAATCTGTTCAAACTTTGGAAACACTCATACTGGTGTTTACAAAGTAATCAAAAGTTCCAGCAGCAGGAAGAAGATTTATTGTAATCGTCTTTCCAACTTTGCTGGCTGTCTACTTAATGCTTTATTAACATATGTTAATTTTGTTTCACAGAAATACACAATAGTCTTTCCAAGCCCAGAACAATCTAGAAGTGGACATTGTACAAATAGTTAATTTTATTTTATTTTTCAACTCCTCCAGTTACCCAGGTTATCCTTTGCAGGATTACAGACTGATAGACATTTTGAGTTTATTCCCAATACCTGTTCAACCTTAGGAAAGACTTGTACTCATGCTTCCAAAGTAATAACCTCAGGCAGCAGGAAAAATAGCCCATTTATTGCACTCGGATTTCCATTTTTCCATGCTGCCAAATTCATGCTTTATTAAGAAGCATTGCTTTTTATAGGTAGTAATACTTTCTTATAAATGTGGTCCATAGAGATGGTCAGAATGCTGGGCAATTACCCATTTTGCCTCTCCATTGCCAGAGTTTATTGGAATGAGACACTGAGAAAGCTAAATTAGTTGTTTTGACAGTCTGATCTTTGCCCACTGTGCCCTGACATTACTTTTCACAGCTTTAAATTACACAAGCTACAAAAGAACAGGATAGGCACTGAACATTATTTGGGGTTTATGTTGACTGGATAATTGAGGAAAACCTGTGAAATTGCTTTCTCTTGTGGTGGCTGGACTCTGTGTGTATTTCTATGAACTGTTGAGCCACTTTAATAGTTTGTGGTTTGTGTTGACTGGTTGGTCTGGGTAATCTAAAAGTGCATAAAAAGGCTTTCTAGACCAAGGTAGAAAAGTGTTTATTGTAGCTGGAATCTGTGATAGTTCTGTATTAAAATAATTGTTGAGAAGCTCTACATTAAGCTTTCCAATGTGGTTGACAAAGCCGCCATTTTGTGTTATAGCTCCAGTTCTTATTAAGCTCTTTTCTTTAGCATTATTTATGGAAGTTCAGAGTGCATTATTTAAAAATATCCCAGAGATACAGTGAAAAATCTGCTAACACCATGAAGTTACTGAACTGAGGCTAATAACAAAATAAGTGGACTAGACAAGTATGAATATATTTTGTATGAACAGCATTACTGGAATGGCTGTTGAAAGTAGAGCTACTTAACTACAAATAAGTATATAATGGAAACTTTACAACCAGTTTCAGTAGTAAATTCTCTAAAACAGCAATAATTTATTTCCATTGAGTGGATGACTTTGACACTGGCATTTAAAATACAAATGCAGCAGTACCTGATTTTACAAGTTACTGGCTGTTATACCATAATGAACCTGAGGGTTAGCTGCTAATAGACTTTGTCCTCTAAGATCCACTCAAAATGGGGACTGAGAAGAGGACCTAGCATAGCCAGACTAGAGAGAGAAAAAGTACAAAAAAAAGGGAAAATGAGAAGTTTTATCACAATATTGTGGTGTATTCATACTACATTAAAAGAAAAACTGTACGTGTAAAACTAAAAAAAAATCACATTGAGAGAGTGCTACTACAAGAATCCATATTAAAAGTGAAGAAAAGGGGGTCAAATTAACTCGCAATACTTATGGTGAAATAATAATTGGGGGGAGGATAGCAATGCTGTTCAGAAAGAGTTTGAGTGTCTTCAAAAAGAAGTAAAAAAGTGAGAAATGGAGTAGGATAATATGACAAAGAAAGTTAGGCTCTAAAAGATGGCAATAAGGATTATTTGCACATCAATCAGAGGTGACTGAGAATTGTATGACACCTTCTTTGACCAGTGGGAATATCTGAGTGCAGGAAGTTGAGAATTCTTAAAAAGAAACTTCAATATAATAGCAGAGACAGAGTTGGACATGCAGTTTTATGAAAAGGAATACAAGCAGAAAATGAGGGACACCCTAAGCAAAAGGATGACAGCTGGAGGATGGCCAGCTCTGTGGAGAAAAAGAAACCCAATAATGAAAGAAATCACCTTTACAAGTAACTGTCTCACATAAGAAATCAAACTGAACATATATGAGGTAGGGGGGAAATCAGTAAAAAATTAATAATAAAAGCAACATAAAATCAATAATGATGCCTGCCACTTCATGCAATATTCAAGTTGGTGTTGGAGAGATCTAGGTAAAAAGAGGAGAGGAGCATAAGATGGTGGTGGACACCTTAAAAATGGAGAGTGTAAGACTAAAAATAGAACCTAACAAAGCTGCTAACAAAAAGGGCAAATGCAGACCTTAAAGATACACTAGGTGGACATTGGGTGGATTGTACGTAAGTGGCAAAAAGAGATAAAGGAATAAGGATAGAAGGATGGAGTAGACAGAACAGAAATGGGAATAACCGGAATATTCTTTAGAGGATACACAAAGAAGGATGTGTGATGGAGATGAGAGGAGAGACGATTTAATTCAGTAGAAGCTAATCTTGAAAGCAGTGCCTAAAGCAAAGACAACAGCAACAGTACCAGAAGTGGAATGATGGTGCTGGAAATGGTATTAGGGTGCCAGGGAGAAACTGATGGGAAATCAGCTAAGAAAAACAAAAGAAAGAAAAGTAACAGGGACATTGTAATAGTTCACGATGAGACAGGAGAGATAACAAGAGGATGTCATGATAAGAGAAACAGTTAAAAATTGCTTTCAAAATTTGTGCAACCCCCCCCCCCCCAAAAAAAAAAAAAAAAAAAGAAAATTAGGAGGTGAAGTCAGAGTGGAAATGGTAGAAGAAAGGAGATAGTATGTTTTTTTTATTTGTTTACTTATTTATTGAGGTATATAATTTGTAAGTGTGGAATGGCAAAGATATGATCTGGAGGAAGACATAGCCAAAGAATAAATTAAAGACAGTGCAGATCATAAAAGAAAAGAAAGACAGAACCAGATAGTTTTCCCTATAATTATCTTAATGGGGTGAGACATGTGACAAGTTCTGACAGAAGGGACTGGGAAAATAAGCCAGGGATAGATATAATGTAATCCATGCCAAGAGCTAGAATGAAGGCAATACCCAAGTAAAGACCTGACCACAAAAGTAGGAAACTACAGATCAATTTCATTAGCCAATTCAGAAGTACAAATCTTGGCAAAGGTGCTTTCAGACAGGCTAAACCTGATATTTCCAAACATATATCAGGACATGGGAAACAACTTTAAAAGGGGGAGGCATCCAGAAGATAACTTGACAAAACTGGCAGGCTTCATGTAGAGAGAAGAATGACAGGAAGGGAGAACGAGGGGTAATAGTACCTGATTTATAAAAGACTTTCAACTGAGTGCACTGGAGATTCTAGTGGGGAGTATTTGAACATTGGAGAGTGGAAGGAAATGTCTCTAACTTACTGAAAGCTATGTACAGTGATTCTGAGTAGAAGTGAGAAGAAATGAGGAAATGATGGCAGGGATAGCAGAGAAAAATACTTGGAAAAAATGTTTCTCTATCTCCTAGGCAGCTTATCTTATTTACAGAGGAGCGAGTAATTTGCTGTAAGAAGGAAATTTACAGAGCTGGAGGAAAAGAGGGAATATGATCCAGATGTATGCTGCATGTGAACTACATCGCACCATTCTCAGATGTAGTGGGCATGCAAAATATTACATCTTTGAGAACTTCAGCAAAACATCAAGGCTGCCATGAAATGGAAGGAAGACAGTACTGGTCAGAATTGGGGAAAGACAAAAGGAGCATTACAGGACATCAGGGGTAACTTGCCTTAAATATACGGTTCCACACTTTGAAACAATAGTGAAAGATATAGTAAGGGAAACTGAAAGTAGTAGGCACACTGAATAAGGGTGAAACAGTACTATCGCTGCCTTGGAAATTATTGTAAACCTCATAGCACATTACACTATAAATAATCTACCCAAAGTACTTGAGGGAAAAGGACTGCTGGAGGTACAATGGAGGATGCAGACAGGGATACAGGAATAAGAAAGATCTTCTCAAAATCAAAAATGAGAGGGCTTCCAGTATGTTGCCATAGTGGCAACCTGCAGCCCCCACTTTAACTGGATTCAACAAGTGTAGAAGGTGCTAGAAGTGGGTGTCAGGGCTAATGTTAGACTGCAAAATAATTTGTTTTCATATTGCAGAAGGAGGTAATACCTCTGCATGAAAGAAGAAAGACTGTATCTGATGACAGAAATGAAATCATGTTGGAAGATGTGTTGCTGGAGAAAAAAAATGAATACTACAATGATGAAATTTATGGAGGAAATAAAGACCAAGAATTAAAGAAATTGAAAGTGCCCAGAGCGACCATGCAATCCAATCCAAGGTAAGATCCAACATACAGAGCAGTTACATGTGCAAGAATCAGAGGTCAGGCAAGAAATGTTTAACAAGCTGTTGAAGGGCCAACAGGACAGGGCCAGATGAAAAAATTGTCAAAGTGGCATACCAGGAGGACTGTAGTGGACAGAGAGTGAGCACTTAGTGATAAAACTGGAGTGGACCAAGTTGCCAGCAGAAGAAATTAAGACTGAGAGGGCTCATAGAACAGCCTGGATCTCAGGGAACTACAGTAATTCCTGTTAAATAATAGTGTGCTTTGAAACATTACAGATGAAAGAGCTCAGCTATGGAAACCTGGGGCCAATTTAATGTGTAGAGCATTATTTGTGTTAGCTATTCAATAACCACTCAGAAAAAAATGTATAGCATTTCTCCCTGTAATAAAAATGGCAAGTGAATCAAGGTTAAGCAGCTCATATGTGGCCAGCAGTTGGGTAGCTGCAAGGTAGAAGTGTTATACAGGCCCAAGAGGTTATGGCAGAGCATGAGCAAGGGAGAATGAAGAGGATGTTTCCATTATTTAAAAAATATTAGACTATGAAAGAAAGAGGAGAACTTGCTCAACAAATACTCCCAAGGGTGATAAAAGTTAGGACTGAGGGACCTTCATAGTAATGAGCTATGAACACTGTATTGTGATAACAGCAGAAAGCACTGTAATATACAAATATTGATAAAACTAGTACATGAACATGTGAGTGGTTATGTATCAACACAGAGACATGCAATCAGTACAAGCAAATGCTTGTTATTTAGAATATGCTGCTGATTTTGATCATGGAGGAATTTTAAAAGAGAACAATATTAACAGGTGAGGGAATTTACATATTTATAGTCTTGATGGCACAAGTCAATGGAGCAGCCAACTTAGGGTGCCACAGGAAGAGCATGCAGGACCAATATTGGGACAAAAGCACCCAGGCCTTGGAAAGACAGCAAAATCAATTGCATACAAGTTCTATTAAAGGTGAAATAAGGTACTATTAACTCAGTTTAATTGTTTAGAGTTGTTTCACTATGAACAAAATTTGAGCAAGCAGAAGGTGAGAAGGATGTGTAGTAGGTTGTTGTTGTCGTCTCTCGGCTTTTCCTGGTTAGGGGTCGCCACAGCGGAACTCTGGTCCACTAATGATTGGCAGTAGATTTTCACAAACACCAAGGTGCCAGCTCGACATTCAACCTTCAACGAAGGCACGCCCATTTATGCATGTCTTTCGAACACCCACCCAACCGTGGGGAGGACATGGATAAAAAAGCAAAATGTTGTATAGGGCAAGAATAAATAGAAGATTGAGATATGCTGGCAACAGGAAGGAGTAATGCAACTAAGGGCTGAATGAAATACATAAGGCATGGAAAATTAAGGAAGGCTGGCTTGAACTATATGGATGAAGTGATATTAGTTAACTGGAATGCAAATGGGTTATCAAGCCTGGTTAAACAAGAAAGACTAGTCATGATTTTTAAAGAGTAGGGGTCATACATTACAGTTCATAGGTTCATACTAGGCTATCTGCCCTAGGGCATTTATAAGCCTAGCCAGAATGTGTTTGGCTTTCGCCACCCATTTTAAATTTATTTTGCTATGCCCTTTTTCGAGGTTAGTATACTGTGCCTCTGTCTAACAGTGACACAGAAGTGATACCCGGGGTAAACCTATGATCTCCCATCCACTCATCAAGATTCCTCTTGAAGAGAGTCAGTGAGGGACTCTGCCTAACCTGGACTGGGATTTTATTCCAGAGTCAAGGGAGCCTCTGGGTTATGAATCTGTCCCTCCAGCATGTCCTATTTATTTCAGTGCTGAGGTTCAAGTCACTCAAGCGTGTAGCTCAATGGCATTTGGATTTTCTGAGGTGCAGCATGTCCATTAATTCCGGGTTGGACATGGCTTTATACGTCAGGCACAGATCGCCTCTGAACAGGTGGTATGCCACTGAGTAGAGCTGGAGTTTCTTTAACCGGGCAGCCTATGGCATCTGTTTGAGCCCTTTGATCCTCTTGGTGAGGTACTTTTGGGGTCTTTCCAGTTGCTGCAGGTGTCTGGTAAGGTACATCCCAAAAGGGGCATTGTACTCAATTATGGGCCTGATGAGGGATGAGTAAAGAGGCACGATGACCTCCCCTGATCTAGATGTGAATCCCTTCATGATTAGGTGGGCTATATAAAATGTTTTTCTAACCACTTTGGCCATGTGGCTGTCAAATGAGAGATTGCTATCAACTTGGGTCCCCAGGTCCTTAATTACTTCTTCTGTACTTAATGGATTACCACCTATGTGGTAATTTGTGGGCACTTTGTTTTTGCCAAAGGGGATAACTATACACTTTTTGGCATTTAGCTTGAGGCCATGGCTCTGACACCAGTTGTTTGTTTCTATGAGGCCCTTTTGGAGGATGCTTGTGTCAGCTGGAGAGTCGATTATGGCGCCCAGTTTGCAGTCATCTGCGAACTTGGTCAGCCACAGTCCTTCCGTGTTGGCCTGTACCTGTGAGAAATATATACCGAACAAGAGAGGTCCCAGGACTGAGCCTTGTGGGACACCACTTGTAACTGGTTTGGAGTCTAACATGGCTCCAGCAATTCTAACCATGTGGGTTCTGTCCTTGAGCCAGTTTGCAATCCATCTAGTGACACAGGGGTTTATATTTAAGCTGGTGAGCTTATCTATAATGCCCGAGTGGGGTATTGTATGGAAGGCTTTTGCAAGGTCCAGGTAGGCTGTGTGGATGACCTTCCCCTCGTCAATGGCCTTGGTGACTGTTTCAAAGAAATCAACCAGGTTTAAGAGGCAGGATCTGCCCTTAACAAAGCCGAACTGGGTAGGATCCAGTGTCTGTAGGTCCCCAATATCTTTATTTATGAGGTCCATGATGATCCTTTCCATAGCTTTGCAGACCAAGCTAGTCAGGCTTATGGGGCGATAGTTTCCAGGATCTGTTGAGGCACCACCTTTATGGAGAGGGACCACTGTTGCTGTACGCCACTCTTTGGGCACATATCCTGTAGTAAGGCTGAGATTGAACAGTAGTTTTATGTTTGGGTTTAGCTCTTGGAGTTCATGTAGGACGCAGCCCGGGACACAGTCTGGTCCCACTGATGCTGTGTTTTTTGCTTTGGAGAGGGCGGCTCTTACCTGAGCATCTGAGATGTCAGGGGGGCAGCACTCTGCTGGGATAGATATTTGCCCTTTTGGTGGGGAGGGGGGGGAGAAGTTTGCACTGAACCTGTCAGCTAGGATGTTGGCAATGTCTGTGGGTTCAGTGTATTTTTGTCATTTTGGACTAATTCTGAGCATATCTGGGAATTACCACCCAGGTTCCTAACATAACTAAAGAAAGCCTTGTGATTATCCTTAGTGTCCTGTGCAATTTTTCCCTCGAAGCTGGCCTTAGACAATTTTATGTGTGCCCGTAGTTTTTTGCTAATACTGATCAGTGATGCCTTCCCTTTTTGGGATTTTGCTCTATCATTTAGTAGCTTCCTCCTTCTATTGTATAGTTTGTTTATGGCTGGGGTCCACCAGACAGGACGTCTGCCTTTGGAGGATTGGGTCTTGGTTTTATTTGGGATCGCATGATCCATGCATTCCTGAAGGTGTTCATAGAATGCGTTTATAAAGGATTCTGTGGTCTGGGCCGTATTTTCCACAGGCCCAGGGGCTTTGAAGGATTCCACCTCGGTTTTGAGGAGTGTGAAATTTGCTTTAGAGAAGTTTTTCACTGTGGTTTTCTGGGCAGGGGTGGGGTTGGGATGTGAATATCCAGTGAGATTAGTTTATGGTCTGATCTTACCAGTGAGGGATACACTTCTGGTCTGGAGCATAGAGTCCCCATGTTGGTGATGATCAGGTCCAGTATGTTTTCCCCTCTTGTGGGAGTGGTAACAAGTTGTTCCATAGCATTGGAGTTTATAAATTCTAGGAACCTTTATGCTAGGGTGTTGGAGCTAGAGTAATGCTCCCAGTCTATGTTTGGGTAGTTGAAGTCGCCCAATATAATGGTGTTTGGAGAGACCTTCATATTTTCCAGTGTTCTCAGGAAGGCCGAGTGGGGTTCCTGGGTTTGGGAGGGTGGTCTGTAGCAGGCTATAAACTGGAAGGCAGTTTTACCCACTGTTAGTTGCACATGGATAGTCTCTGATGCTTTGTGATTTGCCACCAACCTGGAGGTGTGGGTATCTTTGATGAATATCGATACTCCCCCTCCTTTTGTGGTTCGGTCCAAGTTTTGGGGCCGAAAAGCATGGTATGAGGTATAACCTGGTAGTGCTGGGGTGCTCTTGGGAGCCCTGAACCAGGTTTCTGTTACTGCACAGATATCGATGTTCTCCATGCTAAGGAGAGTTTTGAGTGTGTGCATCTTGAGGTTTAGACTTCTGGCGTTGAGTAGCATTACTCTTAGTTTCTTATCCCTTGTGATACCTATGGAGGTGGGTTTGTCTTTTGAGCCTTGCCTAAAAAAGGCACTATGGGGGTAGCAAGAGCCTTTGCCAATATCCGAAAGCCCAGGGGTGACAGGTGCAAGCCGTCCCTAGCGAAGCATCGTGGCTTGTCAAGCATATCATCCCAAGCTGACAGGCATTGGATCTCCTTTGAATGACATCAGTACTTATGCCAATTGTTGAAATTGATCATCTTGTCTTCATATTGTGGCATCATTCTTGGTGAGGGTAAGATGCTACTCAAGGTCAGGGTCATACTGGCCTGGGCTACATGCTCAGAGAGCTCCTTTATTTCTCTTTTCATGTAGTCCAGGGAGGTACGTCTCAGGTCATTCACACCAGCATGGACAATGACTGAGTCATATTTGTACTTGCCTTGGAGTGACCTGAGTGCTTGTGTTATGTGGCAGATCCTAGCGCCCGACAGGCTGCTCACCGTGACCTTCTCCTTGTTCAGCCTGGTGAGCGGGACGTCAGTGTGCCTGACGATAGAGTCACCTATTACAAGTGTATCAGGTGTGTTGTTTATTCTTAAGGGTTGTGACTGTTCGGCACACTGGCTTTGTGAGATATGTGTTGCACGTGTTTTGTTTTGGGGTAGCGGTTGCTTGGGTGTCTGCTTTGGAGGTCTCTGCTGCTTAGGCAGATCTTTATTTAGAGCCTCCGAGTATGTTTTTGTGTGATTATGTGTTTGGTTTGCTGTCGTGGTAGGTCTATGTGAGACTGGAATTGTAGTGAGTGTGGTTTCCTTCTCCTCCTGACTGGTTATGCCAGTACTGAGTTGAGAGAGCTTAGCCTCCAGTTTGGCTATATGGTTGCATCTCTCACATGTGTTGGAATTTGTTGGGAGGAGGAGAGGGTTGTCTGTGTACATGAGGCAGTTGTAACATTGCCTCAAGATTCCCAGATTCACCAGCTGGACAGGAGAGGAGATTGACAACTGACCTTTGGACATGCTAGAATAATATTGGGAATTCCTTAATAATTGAAAACAAGGGCCAGTGGGGAGTGAGGGTGTAGTGCTTTTAATTTTTAGTGCTGACTTATATAATTGCTTTAGTGAGCAAGTGACAGGTAACTTAAGTGCAATGTGTTACAGGTAACTTAAATGCAAAAACGACAAACAGTAACTTTCTTTCAAGTGAAACAAGGAAATAATTACAGTAAGCAATGCAGATATCACTAGTGATCCACAGAAGCGCTGAGAAGCCGCGTATTAGGTGGAATTAGCGTTCCAGGGAAATAACAAGCAAACAACAAGCATATATCAAAGCTAGATTCAGCAGGCCTGGATCTAGTCTATGCTACAGCAAACAAGGTGTACCAATTTCAGTAAGATACAGTTCAAATATTCAGTTCTATTAGTGATGCATCTCACCCAAGAGTAGCATATGAAACAGAGGAGAAATGGATACATACAGCAAGCACGATCCATACTCAGGGTAGCGAGGAAGAGGAGGACAATTACATCAATGGCAGAAATCCTACCAAGCAAAATCAAAAGAAAGATGAGAGACAAGAAAAAGATGATATGTTGGGATAAAGGGATCTCTAGTATAGCTATAGATATAGCCACCGATATAGACACTACATCCCTCCTAGAGTGAGGTGCAGAGAAAGTAAAGGGATTATGGCAGACATATTAAGATTCTCTGAAGGTATGCTAGTAGATAGAGGTTACTGGAGATAAATACACAGTAAGAAAGATGCAAAGGGGTCCAGTCAACAACAGAACATGACAGCAGAAGGAAAGACCAGGAAATGATAATTAAAATTAAGGGATTGAAGTAATGAGTGCAATGAGTGGAGTGTTATGAATGTGGCTATATTAAAATACAGGGAGAGGGCTGAGATGGCAGACTGGAGTATGAGAGCTGGGGATGAGAACTCCAGTATTTATGGTCTATATTGATGATTTAGTTTATCACTATGAAGAATAAAGGGAGTGTTAAAGAGATTACTGAGTTGAAAAAGAGTTAAGCAAGGTGAAATTACTGCTGAACAAAGATAAAACAAAGTAAAGGATAAAGACCTGTAAATATGGGAGGCATATTTTTTGGAGTGTGACATAAGTGGGAAATGATTTGGGGAAGGAAGCAGCAGAAGACAAACAATGGAAGGAGGTATTGAAAGAAATAAGGAAAGTAACAAATTGTGGGGAGAAGTCAAGACTGCATTTGCAAGAAAAGTATAATTTATGCATGCGCATATGGTAGGGAAATTAGGATGTACAGAAGGTGTGTACACATTGCCAATATTACTAGAAAAGAACTGTTGAGAATTGACTTGGGGTTAATTTTGGGTTCATGGTTGAACCCAATTAAAAGAAGGATGCAGTTTTGCAAAAAAAGAGATGTGGGATAGATTTAATGAATCCTATTATAAATTTACCCTCCATTCGTTTATATTGGATACTGTGTAGGATGACAAAGAAGGATGAAAATGTAGTAGAAAGATGATGTGGGCGAAATGCAAATAATTTAGGCAGGCAGACAGCACAGGGAAAAGAATAAGAGTATATAAAAATAAGGAGGTTAAAGAGTATAGTAAAAAAATAAAAAGCTAGAGTAAAGTTGAGGGTACAAGTAACTGCAGGAAAGCATAGTACAAGGAAATTTTGGGAGGAACTTACTCTGTGAAGCCATGAGGGGAAAAAAGATGAGTATTAAAAGGGCAAAAAAAAAAGAAAAATGAGTTGATTTTGAAAAGGTTGCTTAAATGTCAGCTTTTCTTTGGAGAGTAATGTTTCAAGAAATGCCAGTTAAGGGGCAAATTAAACAAAAGCAAACTAGTGAATGATTCTGTCAAATATGAAATGTCAAAGAATCAGTTGAGCATGTATTACTGGATTTTTGTAGTGTTAAAGAAGTATAGGAAAGACTTAAAAAGTCAACATCAGTTTGAATGTCTTGAAAGCTTAGATTTGGTTATATGTTTAGGGGTTTATGGTAGAAAGAAAGAAGAAAAAGTAATGATTTATCAATGACCTGTAAGCTTCCATAGATCTGATTCTAACCACAGAAGGCCACAGTGTGCATGCTCATATACTTACATTTACAGAACACATTGTAATGGACTCCTATTGTAAACACAGTTTACAGCTATGCACATCTTACCTGTCTGTATATATGCACATCATACTGGTTTACTACCTGATACCTGTATGTGGCCCGTAAATGATATATCTGTGTCTGTGCTGTGTGATGCACATGCATACATGTACATGAAGTACTGGCATATATATATATATATATATATATATATATATATATATATGTTAAGTATACACAATCATACATGTGTGGATGTGACAGATAATAGGTTAACTGGGACACACAGGTGGATGCGACCTACAGCATGTGTCACACACCTTGCTGCCCTGAAAGGCATACATTGATAGCAGGTTGTGGACAGTGGCATTATATGTGGAACAGTGGCATGTGCAAGCATAATGTGTGAGCCACATTGTGTAATGGTACTGAGGTGCAGGTGTCAAGATGAACTCTCCCGGCTGTGTTAGTAGTTGCCATTATTAGCAGGACTGCTACCCTAAGTATATCTCACATATCTTATATACACAATTTCTGCTGCTGTCTGACACCTTACATGAGGCATTTGCTACCAAGCACATTACTGCCACCTGCAGTGATGTCATGGTACGAGTGGCAACTGCTAGACCAAAACAATGAGCCAATGTCCTGCTGTTATTATGAGGTTGTCCAGTGTCTGTCATTCCGGGCTGTCATGGCTGAACGACAAGCCTTCGACACAGAGCACATGCATCCATGTTTCACATATGTGTGGATAACACCTACGTTGCATTTACCCATATAGCCGCATTCCAAGGCAAATGTCCTACACACAGAAGTAACACCCTGACACCTACAAGACAATTGCATTGGATGCTTACGCTAACCAGTGCTAGATATGTGGCTTTAGTAATCCATTTGCTCAGTGTAGAACCTACAATGGGGAATACTGACATCTGTGCAGTGAGGAACACCTGGCTGAAGGCTCTGTAGTGCACAAATGCACTACCACCATATAATTCAGATCCAGACATGTGGGCCATAACAGTGGTATGGGCCATTCCAGGTGGTGGTGTCCACATATTCATAAAGGCTACTCACATGTAAAGACCACTACTCCAACATAAAACTCATCACAGATAAGTCAGGTACAGGTGACAGTGGCAAACGCTGCATTCTCGGTTGTATAAACATATACATCCTCCACCACCTTGTCCACAGACTACCAACACACATCCATATGTGGTATGGCATAGTATGGTAGACCACCAGATAACCTTCGATTGGTGGACTGTACCTATGCCTGCATCAACTGTGCAAAGTACCCATGTACAGACACAGCTGCATAATGTGTTATGCAATGCAATAATCCACTGTTTGTAACCAGCTCAGTTGTACACATACCAGGGTCCCTCGGATGTTGTCAGCATTAACACGGTCAACTGTTGCTGTACACCAGTAAACAACACCCTCATGGTTGGATATGACCTAACTGCACCTGCCCTGGATATGTACATCCCACACTCATACAACATAAATGACATTGCCATAGCTTTCGTTATCCTTTCTACATACAGGCGGCTACAGTCATTACCCACATGCACATGGCAGATAGCATGCTAACAGTACATAAGGTTTGATATCTATGTTAAGAGGTAGTATTCCCTCTCTACTGGTCACCCATGACACCTATCATATCATACAACACCCCATGTGGCATGTATGTCATTAGACATGTCCACCTAATGCAATGCCTACAAACATACCCAAATAGCAGGATCACAGGTCCTACACAAGGCCTGGATTGACAGACTCAGGGAAATCCAGCTCTGCTCTGTATGTTCCTGAGTAGTCAAGGGTGATATGTTCATGACATGTACAGCCATGTGTGGCCACAGCTCCTTCATATACCCCATGTCAACAATTGCAAGCCATGCATGCTGTGTGCTGTTTGGACATTAGCCTTAGTACCACAATAGCCAGTACATGCTGGGGTAAGATGTTTACAAGCCACAGACCTCGGACATGCTTGATTTAGTATACTACCTAGCCTAACAGAGCTCATTGCTGGCACTCTTCCAGTAAACATTAGGTGCATATGGCAAATATGATGTGCTCACTATTGACCATTACGGTTCCCTGGCTTCACCATGGCACTTTCAAGTAACAGTCTGTAGGAGCATGACATGGAATAATGCTGTGTGTGTCTTGCTGGTATGTGCTGTTGTCATATATGTACACTTGGCTACTCTGTGAAGGTAGTTTTGTCCTACCAGTACATGAATACAACATCCATTATGGTGTAATGCTCGGCTATGTTTCACACATGACATGGGGAAGGTGTGGAATGTATCCTCTTGACCTGCTAGTGCACTTACTGATATAGACCGCATATGTGTACATGTATTGATGTTTGTGTAGATTCCATGTGTGTGCAGTGTCTGATGTTTGAAGGTGACTGTTGTCTTAGTACATCACGCTGTTGCAATACAGCCTCAACATTGCCAACTGCATATGGTGATATGCTCTAAGTACAGTAAGCTGTACATGAGGTATGGACAGATGTTTGGACATGACTACTAAGTGGTGGGGCTACTTTGCAAATGAATGATTACTGAGGACAGCTCACTGGTGTGTTACAACCATTCCTACAATAACCTGTGTAACTGCTAAGGTCAGGTTTTGTTAATTGAAGTAGAAGACAGACAATGTAGAATGCAGTAAGGGTGACATTGAAGGCAAACCTCTTGACACATGTAACAGTAATACCTCCCCTGTGCATATTTTGTGCATATATCAGCACCGTTGGCAAAGGAAAGAGTCAGTAAGCTTTGTAGCGAATGTGATAGTGCTGTACTTCTGTAATACCTATCATGAGATAGTTGCTTGATTCACAGTACTGGCACGTGTGTGTGTGTGTGTGTGTGTGTGTGTGTGTGTGTGTGTGTGTGTGTGTGTGTGTGTGCACGTGTGTGTGTGTGTCCATATATGTCACGTATGGTTGGGAATACATCCCGCATGTTTTCACTCTCCTGAACACAGTTGTTGACATCAGTACAGAGTGAAGTGTAGAAAGAAAGGCATAGGCAGGTTGTTGAACCTCACACATGTCAAGTGTCTGTATGTGTGTGACATAGGTGTATATCTTTGTGAATGCCACAGTGTATGTGTGTGTGTGTGTGTGTGTGTGTGTGTGTGCGTGTGTGTGTGTGTGTGTGTGTGTGTGTGTGTGTGTGTGTGTGTGTGTGTGTGTGTGTGTGTGTGTGTGTGTGCATGTGTGTGTATGGCTGTCCGGTCCCTGGAGTGAGGCTGTATTTTACTGTAGTGAAATGTTGATGCCCCCTCCCCGCATCCACTCAATGCAATCTAGTATCCCTGTTGATATCATCTTAGATGGGCATTCTAACCGCCTGTTAACATGTACACCCTGGAGTATGGCCTGTTACATAGCCTACTGATGATCCCCCCTTCCCACATACACTCACTGCACTGTAGTATCCCTGTCGATGTCCTCGATCTTAGGCCATTCCGACTACCAGTACATGTGTAATCTCTGTGGCACATCTTGTAATTGCGTAGTACTATAATGATGATATGCACATAGGCAGGGGTTCTCATCTGAACACTGGCAACTGTGTGTGTGTTACTGTCTGTGAATCCGAGTGTGTGGGTGTGTCTGTGTTTGCATGCTGTCATGGCAGTGGGAATTACTGCTTCCCAATGAGAAGCCACTATTTCCACTGGCCTTTACCCTTGTCATCCACCATACCACTCTTTTACCTCCTCCCCACTCCAGCTAACTATACCTGTGATGTCACCCACTATGGATGTGATGGCTCTGAACACAGTAGCTTACTACACAGCTATCATACTCTTGGATCATTAGAAGAGTAAACATAATTGAAACATGGGAGATTACAACTGTGATGTGGAAGCTACAAAGTGCATGCAGGTATTGTCATACAGACCTGTGAGTAGTCAACATGTACATATGGGACACCAACCGCAAACACCGACATCCCCCGTCACATGCAACTACACCTGAAAGAGGAAGGCAGAATGTCAAGATCAACATGCTGTTAGTGTTGTTACACATGATACATACTGTCAAACATACAAAATGCATTCTAAAACTGCAATACATGGTATGTCTGCAGCTTTTTCAACACTACTCAACAATATTAATCTACAATTGTGTACCTAGTATGTTCACTCTGTGCATCAGACCATATGAGCATGTCCCTGCACCGATGGTGTGGATGACAGGTATGCAGCACAGACATTATCACATGCACAGGGTAATAATGTTTGCCAGAGGCCTAGGCTGCACCATTGGATGACATCATGTGTGTGTGTTAGGGCCTGTGATATTATTGGACGTGTGTGGATGTTATGTGTGTGTGTGTGTGTTGAGGTGCCCTACATCTGTTTCCGGTGTGTGTCTGTATGCATGCACACAGGTCTGGCATGTCGCTGGCCTACACAGGGGTATTACTGACAGCTGCAGACTGTACAAGGCAGGTGTCACAGTTCACAGTATCCTGCCATGGCCACGTGACCTGCACCTGCCAGGGGTTGCACGGGCACTACCAGGCAAAGGTCCAGATTGGGTACTTTCTGATGACACATGTCCACTGGAATCATGTCCCTGTTGGGACCATCCAGGACCACGTGCACATAGCCTGCTCTGTCCTGGTGTGGACTGCACAGCACCAGCTGCACTGCTGCTGCTACCGCCACTATGGGAGCAGGCATGTGCAGTAGCATGTTCACTTAGACCTTCAACAGGTGATGTAGCTGACCTACGTCCACGTGCCCAATGCCTCAGTCCCACCAGATGTTCCAGCACAGACATTCCATGCTTGAGGATTGACATGCCATGGTCAAGGACTCCCAGCATGTCACCCAATCATCTATCCAAAACATCTGCAAGATGATGGTGAGCATTTACAAGTGCCTGGATGTTGTCAGTTAATGAACAGACAGCAGCCCTCTGAACCCTCAGACATTCTCTGTTGTGCCACTCAGCACGTGCCTGTGCCTCCATTACAGCCTGAAACATGCATCTGGAGACTCCAGCTGATGTGCTTTGTCTCGCAGGGGCATGTTGGCCAGTGGTCCTCCTATGAGCAGCTCTGGGCACATGCTTGTGTGGGACATCACCAGTCAGTTGACTGGGATCATGGTGTGCAGGCACACCTTCCATAGTCTCCACACTTCCCTGTTCCATGCCTTCACCCGCCAACTGTTCTTCCTCTATGGCCAATGGTGATGGGGTATGTGTAGGCAGGGGAACTGTGTGCAAGGATGAGGGGGATACAGGTGGAATGGTAACCAATGGCATAGATTCAGCCCCTGACAACACTGCCTGTGCCTCAATCATACTATCATCATCACTGCTAGAGTCTGTGGGGACACTAACATCAGGTGGACCGCAGTTGGGCAACACACTTACATCAACAACTGTGAGGAGAAGACAAGAACTGTACATTGCAAGTTATACCATACACAGACACACACACATACACACAGGCACACACACACATACACACTCTCACACGCACACACACGCACACACACACACACACACACACACACACACACACATAGACACACACACACAGACACACACACACACAGACACACACACACACACACACACACACACACACACACACACACACACACACACACAGACACACACACACACACACACACACACACACACACACACACACACACACACACACAGACACATACACGCTACATGCAGGTGATATGGCAGATGGCATACAGCTTAGTCAATTATAGTGGCAGTTTTCATTTATCCCTGAGTGGCACACAACAGCATGCATGTGTTGTAGCAGACGGCATGCACCTTACACAATTATAGTGGTGGTTAGCATACATACCTGTATTGCATCATTTGTGTTAGTAGCCTATGCTGAAGATGCTGGATACCTTTGAATGAATACAATGCCAACAAGCTATAATACCACAGGTTTAATGCAAAAAATAAAATGTATACTTCATATTTAGCGCTTTCATCCACTATAATGTGGACTTCCTCAGAATCTGAAGTATACATTTTATTTTTTGCATTAAACCTGTGGTCTTATAGCTTGTTGGCATTGTATTCATTCAAAGGTATCCAGCATATTCAGCGTTTACCAGTCATTTGATTCTTTAGTTGTTGACACGCTACAGTGGATTTTTACTTAGTAGCCTATGCCCCATACCTACAACACAATGCATGCACTTTGCACCATTGGACAGCACTGCCATGGTGTGTGCATCATACACCACATGTTAACAGACCATCGCTGACCTTTGTACATCTGCCACTGATGCTTTGTGTTGGCCACTGCCCCTATGGGTGAGGACATGAGCAGAAGGGTATGTCGACTGAATACTATGTTTTCCTGAGCCCTAGCTTGCATATTTCCCCCAAAGCAGTGGATGAATGTTCAACATTATTCCGCTGAACCCTGAGCTGAGTCTACAGACACTGTGCATGTGGCTGTACACACATGTTTGACATGGCTGTCCCTACTTTGCAATGGTGCCACAGACCAGCACAGGTTTACAGTACAATGGCCTGATGTGTGGCATATGACCTTGCCAATCACATGTAGTATGACATGTCTTCTGTTGACGTGTTGAATGACATGCATACATGTGTAAAACAATGGTGCTCTTTCCAATCTACAGTATGGTAATGGTGTCCCAGTGCAGGGACGTGTTATACTAATATGGGCCTTCAGCTGACGCAATGTTGTCTGTCCACCCTACAAATATGCAGTGCCATACTGCACATTGAGCTGATGTGCATAGCCATTGCAGGGCATCATGTGGCTTCACAATTGCTATACAGTGTGAGTTACTGACATAGTTCCTAGCCATGACTATGTTCAATACATATCTAATGTGGAATGTGACCCACGTCACTGAGGTGAATACACACTAAACCCTAATGTGGAATGTGTGACACAGGTCACAGAAGGGTATACGGATGACACCCCTGCACATCTGCAACCATATTACTGATGACTGGCAACTATGCCCACACATGGCTAACTTACCAGTACTCTATGTCCCACATGCCATCTGTGTACCTCACACACATGAGGAGCAGGCATGACAGTGATGTCTGACAACAGCAAGATGAATGTACTGTATCTGTGGCTTGATGTGGTTGTATGTGTATGTTATGCAACACATGCATGTATTTGGATAATGTATAAGTGAATGCTTTCATGTCATGACACACTCAAGATTTTCAAGACATGTTATGTGGTGGTTTCATGTTATGCCTACACAAGCTGTGCACAGGCCTGTATGATATTTAGTGTTTCACATTTGCAATATCACCATTATACAAAGGCCATAGTTGTATTGTGTCGAGCCAATGTACAACAGGGTGTACACACATGTACATCACTTCTACTGTGTGTGTTGCTTCATGTCTCTGGCCATCCTCCATGGCCATGTGTACACATGTTCTGTCCAATGGTTGTGATGGCCATCTTATTTCACATGACAGTGTTATCCCATATGACATACACCCATAGATGTCATCTGCTCCACTGAGGACAGGGTTATGCAGACAAAGGGTGGTATGTATGGGATGTGAGACATCATGTTTTGCAGGATAGTTGAGCAGTGTTGGAGTCAGCACACTACATGTCATGGACATGTCAGATAGCACATGATATTGTGTGACATTCATAGCAAGGGTATAATCCACAAGGGTTTATCCTGTGGGCCAGTCATACTCCAGCTCCAACACATTTAGAGTGTGTGCACACATATGCTCTCTGTATAGTACTGTTTGTATTCCCAACATGTGTAATGCTGATATGTAGTACCTGTCCCTACAGTGCAACACACCTCCACCATTGTATTCACAGTTGTCCACACATCTGGCAATGACAGTTTGGAAGGTTTAGTGTAGGTGTTTCATATAGTCTTCAATTGTTTCACATGGGTAACCACTGTGATGCATTGCAGGTCTGACCAGTGTCTATTAACAGGACCACCATACATTATGTGTACATGTGTTATGGCAGATAGCATGCAATTAATATGATCTGTGCATTATCAAGCCTGGTAAATAACACTCTCACCTGACACAGGCTGATGTTGCTGCAAAACACCAAAGGTACCTAAACAGGAGTGTCACAATAGTAAGATCATTATCCACACCTGTGTGATAGCTACAGGGTGTAATGTCCATGTTAGCACATAAGCCAGTACAATACACTATACTATGGAGTATGCACATCTGTGCATATATAGAGTAGCAGACTATAGTATGTGGCATGTGTGCATACATGCCTTGCATATGATGTTACATTACATATTGTACAGTAACACATGTAACTATGTGAAATATAGTTGTGTTATATGTGCAGTACTGACTTACCAGGCAACTCCAGGCTCGGTGGTTGAGAGACACCCACCTCCACAATACCAGTTAAAGCTTGTGGAGTGAGGTCTGCAGGTGTCCACAGGTTGGCCAGTAGCTCCTCAGTACGTGTGAGTGGGGACTGGGTGAGTGGCCCCCCACCTGTTGCACCTTGTTCCCTGGCGATTGCATTAGCATGCTGTTTTGCCCATCTTATGGGGTCAGTGCAATGTTGGCGTACCTGCTGATAGGTGCGATTGTGACCGCCAACATCATTTACCCTCCTGCGGATTTCCTCCCACATGGCATCCCACTGCTGTGCATCCTGTGACACATGGCTAAAGAGTGTTGTATGGTTGTCGAGGAGGTATGGGAAGAGGACCTCATCCTCCAAGTGGGTGTACACTGGCAGCCTGCTAGGTGGCATACCTGGAGGACATAATGATGGAGACAGGTCACAGTAACTCACAGAGAAGTACAGAAGTACAGCTGAACATACATGTGTATCACATTTATTAAGATTACAAATAAGTCTTTGCAAATCCATATGACACTAACATGTATAAGTCACACACATTTGACACTTACTGGTGTTGTGATGTTATCTCCATATATGTTTGTGTCATGTGATGACATTGCTCATACTCCATGTGGATGTTGTCTTGACATGGGCATGTCTGTTTGCCTGTACTGGTGTCTTTACCTATCAGCACATGCCTGGATGTGTTCACATTAATGCAATCGACCTTAATGCTGTGTATACGTCACATATATAGAAATACATAGCCATTAGGGACATGACCTGTGACCCTGCAGACTTGCAAGCATGTATGTGTTTTGTCATGTACATCTACATGGCACTGTACAGCTGTGTAGCATCCTGCTATGTATTGCCTGTGTTTCACATGTGTAACACATGGGACAATAGCTAGCCTGATGGTATTTGTAGGGTTGGATATCAACTATAGCATGTATGGTCATAGTGATCTAGTAGGCTATATGCCCTGGGCCATTTATGAGCCTAGGCAGACAGGTTACCTAGCTGTAGGCAACAGACAGGTAAGTTTCAGTGGCCAGTTCAAGCAGTGCCACAGAACTGATGCACAGTGTTACTGATATATTTGGCATGCGGTCATCATACCATGTCACAGAGAGGGGTGAAACGCAGCTTTGCTGGACAGGGATGCATAGTATGGTAAGAGTATGTTAAGTGTATGGGACAGAGATCTGTCAGGCATGTTGTGATCCTTGTACTAGAAAGGTGGATGTCCATGAAGTATGTGTTTATTTGGGATCAGGATGTGTTAAGTGTAGCATGTCCAACACCTCTGGGTTGGACATGGCTTTGTTCAGGGTAGGCAGCATGCTACATAGTGGAGCTAGGGATTGGGAAGGGCAGTGTAGGCCATCTACATATGGGCAATAACCCTTAAAGGAAATATGTGATCTATTATGGGTCACATGAGTGTTGAGTATGGCTGAGCAATTATCTCTATATTCCTGGGTGGCACCCTGTCATGATTAGGGGTGCCACATATGACTACCTGACTGGTGTGGTGAAGTAACTATCAAAGGAAAGACTACTGTCCAGCTGCATCCCATACACACAGTTGCCATTATGTTGACCGCTGTCTAGGTGGTAGTTCATGGGTGCAGGATTTTAACATAGGGGATGACAATGCAATACTTAGGTGTCAGATTGTGGCCATACATCACACACCACACATGTGACACACAAAAACCCTTCTGTATGTTGAATGCAGCACACATTGAGTCAACTATTGCTCCTAGTTCATAGTCATTTGCAAACATCAATAGGCAGATGCCTTCTGTGTTAGTCTGTGTGGTATAGATAATGAAGAGGGGGAGTACCAGGAATGAACTCTGTATTACTGTGGCTGGCACTGGTTTGATTGTGCGTGTATTAGTCAGATACCTTCTGTAGTGTTGGTTCTGCCAGCAGTCTGGTTGCCAACCACTCCTGTGACATAGGAATATACACCTAATTTACTGAGTGTAGCTGAAACACAATATGGGTGATGGTGCCCTGCAACCTGGTAAGGTCATGATATGCAGTGTGAATCAACCCTTCTGTCATATACATCTGTAGTGAGTACATCAAATACATTGATCACGGTTCAGTGCCTTACAAACCAGACTCAGAAGGATAGTTGTGCACTATTTCCCATTATCAATAGTGTCTCCCCCTTTGTGGTGTGTGATAACTGTTGCTGTGCACCATTCGGTGTGTACACAGCCTGACATGGAGCTATGATTGAACATGATGTGTATGTGGATAGCTGATTGTTCTTATATTTGTGTAGGATACACCCTGGGATGTTGACAGGTCCCATGAAAGCGGTATGTATGGTTTACAGAGTGAAGCTTGTACCTGCATAGTTATTACAGGGGCCCTGCAGTGTACATGGATATATTACTAAGTGTACCTATTGGGGGGGGGGGAGTGGGTTTTGGTTTTCCAATACCCTATCTGGATGAACAGGTGCTATTTCTATAGGTGCAGTACTTCCCATGCCATAGTGCTGTGCAGCATGGCAGGTCTTGTTGTTGCCATTACAATTAATGACACAGCTATAGAATGTTCTGTGCTTGGCCTCATAATATGTGGTGGATTAGTTTCACAGTAGCTTTGTGCTGTTTTATATGGTGTATCTGCATCTTACTGATGCTGACCAGGGATCACCTACCCTCATGTGTGTTCAGTCTTGCAACAGTTACTACCTTCTGTGGTACAGTTGAAAGCATGGTACCACCAGTTTGCCTTCTTGTTTGTGCTTGGTTGAATCTTGGTTCTGTTTTAATGGCACAATCACTGCACGTATGTGACTGCTTAAGGTTCATTTATGTAGGATTCAGCATTTGCACATGCATTGTCCATCTGCATGGGTGCCATGACAGTCACCACTTTGCTCTTAGGAAACATAACATTGGCATTGGAGACTGACTATGTGTAGTATACTGTTAGCCTTGTTTGTGTGACTACTGTGATCTAGGTCATTGGGGTTGATGGAATCCAACATGCATTGAGCGCAGGTGTTGGTACATGAGGAGTCTTCCCAGTTCATAATGGAATAGTTGAGAGTAGTTATTATTATGGTTTTCTGTCTCAGACCTAATCTTCCCCATTACAGCACATTATGACTGTTGGGAAATCCGTGGCATGGTGGGTGATCTGTTGCAAGGTGCAATTTGAATTCCACTTTGGCACAAAGGTAGTTGCTCAGCATAATGCATCTGAAGTTACGTAAGTGCAACTAGCATGGGGGTGTACATATCCTTCAGGAATATGGACACACCTGAGGCCCATGTGTTCCAATAAAGGATAATGGGCAGGAGGTGAGGTATGTGTTATAACATGGTCATGCAGGTGTGCTCTCCGGAGCATTGAAACATCTCAGCCACTTCACAGATATGTTCTCCATGTGAGGGATTGACATATGTGTGTCCATATAGTGTTTCTGACATGTATCATTGTGTAGCGAGTCCCACAGTTTATTGCTTGGCTGTCCCTGTAATAGCAGTGGACCTTCACTTGAACTGTTCAAGATGAAGGCACAATAGGGGAAGCATGAGCCCTAGGCAGTATCCAGATTCCCAGGGGTGACAGGTGCAGGCCCTGTCTAGCAAAGCATCATGGTCTGTCAACCATGTTATCCCAGAAAGACAGATACTGGATATCCTTTGACTTGCACCACTACACTAGACAATTGTGGAATACAATCCTTTTGTCCCTGTACTGTAGTATCATTCTGGCCAATGGCAGAATGCTACCCAGGCCTTGGGACATACCTGCATGGGCTACAAGACCTGACAGTTCCTACATGTGTTTCCATGCAGTCCAGGCTACTGCATCACAGGTCCTGCACAACAACATGGAATATGCTAGAGCCATGTGTATAGTTCAAAAGGTGGTCTGAGTGTATGGGTATGTGGCTAATCATGGCAGACAGGCAGCTGACAGTATTTGTGCCCTCATATAGGTTGGTGTGTAACATAGTGCTAGACTTTGCATTCACAAATGAGTACTGCTGGGCATGTTTCCAGACACGTGTTCTGAGGTGTGACATATTTATGCAAACTATGTCATACAGTTTGTGTATTTCGTTGTCTCTCTTCCAGCTTGGGAGGTCACTTGTTTGTCCAGATACTTAGAAGCATCTGTGAATGTGTGTGATTTCTGGTAGTGTGTGTGGGTGTCCTTACTGTGTTCTGGTAAGGGTATGTGTTGGTTGTGATGATGAGATGCATGTGTTAACCTACACCTCATGACTGTCCAGTCCAGTCATGGCTGTAGACTGGGCTGCCTTCCAGCTTACCCCTGTAGCTGCATCCCAAACAATGTGGGGGGCATGGTGTTAGGTGGGTTTGGCAGTGTACATGGCATAGAGATTACATTCCTCCAGGATGGCCACATACACAAAGCTGACATTAGGAAACACCAGTAGCTGACTAGTGGACATGCCTGTATGAGCATTCAGTACTGCAAGTACCAAGTACTGTATTTAGTTTACTTATTGCTTATGAAGATGTTTTAGACAGTGATGCTCACATGTAAATATTTGTGTTATGGACGTGACAACACTGGCTATTACGGAAACATTGTAGCTACCGTTAGCAGCAATCCTCCTCTGAGGAGCACATCACATCCTGTTAGTTGATTACAGATGATGCAAGTGTCTACAGGTCTGTTTCCTTCTCTGGGTATATACTCACATATCCACCAGGACCATGAGCTCTGTTGGGCCCAGACACCCACTCTCCAAACAGTCATGTATCAATAGACTCTGATGCCACTATCAACATGATCAGGATATAATCAGATAGTGTAAGCCATCACCTATTAAGCAGCTATTACACATGGGCAGCAGTCTCCTACATCTTACACTTCTACTGCAGATGATACACTGGAGTTAAAGATGATATGCAACCAGTTTCATTACCAGTACTGTGTACTACCTTACATACAGTATGTGCAAGCGGCTGTTAGGTTGGCAATGAGAGGTTAGGCTACACAAACCTGGGAGTTCAACCAGTGCATCTCTACTCTCAATATCCACTGTATGTAGGTTTGCACATAGCCATTTGGCCCAGCCCTGTAACAAGGGTCACTACACATTTACATAACATGTACACATGCACAGCTGTTATTGCTTGCAAACGATACTAGAGAGGTCCAGCCCCGTAACAAGGGTCACTACACATTTGCATAACATGTACACATGCACACCTGTTATTGCTTGCAAATGATACTAGAGAGGTCCAGCCCTGTAGCAAGGGTCACTACACATTTGCATAACATGCACACATGCACAGCTGTTATTGCTTGCAAACAATACTAGAGAGGTGGATATTACATGTGTTATGTGCATGGATAGTTACCTAGCTCTTCCAATTATCTTTGCTATCATGCTGCTAAACTGTCGATGAATACAAGTGATATGTATCCTGTTATTGAGTATTGTAATTGCCAATAGACATAACTACTATTTGCATAACATAACAGAACTGCTATGTAGAATGGAATACAGATCTGCCTAAAATACTGTACATTATACAGTTATTGGCACAATATCCTACAATGCACACCATATTTGCACAGTAAGCCC
>NC_056732.1:536330880-536373804 GCF_019279795.1 Protopterus annectens | reverse complement strand
CATACTTTTGAGTGCTCATGAATGACTTATAGTAGACTAGGGAGCTGGTTAGGGTTTAATCCTCAATGGATCAGATAGGAGTGGTAGTTCCCTCTCCTATCAGTACAATTTTCTGGAACTTTAGAATTTTAGAATGTTATTTCACATCTAGTGTATTTTTGAATTATCCATTATATAATTCTGATGAAGTTCGATTAGTGAACACTGTATTAGCGGACAAAAGTGCTTAATATATGTTGTGATATAAATGTTTTTTTCGCTGTCATGGATTTTTGCTGCAACAGGTTTACAAGGATTTATTAAATATTCTACACTGAAGATCCATTTCCAGTTCTTCCTGACTCCATTGGTACTGTAGTTTTGTTGTTTGTTTTTATACCTTACCTCGTGGTGGACAGTTTTGGACTGTTATATATATAGACAGCAATATATACATATATACATGTATGCATACATATACAGATATATCTGTATATAGTAATATATATATATATATATATATATATATATATATATATATATATATATATATGTGTGTGTGTGTGTGTGTGTGTGTGTATGACTGTAAATATACACATGTATATAGCTAGGACATGATACAGCAGTTATGAATTACATATGTTCCCGGGCCATGCATATAGGGGTGAGGGGTCCAATAAACAAATGTGTAACACGTAGCATCAACCACCCCACCCAACTAGGCTGGTGAGACATACAGACACACAATAAAAGGAAACACACCATTGCTTCCCAGACCACCAGCAGGATACTACCAGTGGGAAAGACCTGCCAGGTCTAATCTTGAAACAAAGACATCAATGTCCCTTGTGGGACACCCAAAATTAATGATCATCAGAGTCAGTCCCTGTAATGATTCATCAAACCAGGCTGTAGATGTACACGGACCAGTAGGTTGTGCAAGCCTGATAACCCATGGGTCGACACAACATATGGCATATGGGGGTGAGGGGTCCAATAAACAAACATGTAACACGTAGCATCAACCACCCTGCCCAGCTAGGCCAGTGAGACATACAGACACACAATAAAAATAAACACACCATTGCTTCCCAGACCACCAGCAGGATACTACCAGTGGGAAAGACCTGCCAGGTCTAATCTTGAAACAAAGACATCAATGTCCCTTGTGGGACACCCAAAAATAATGATCATAGGAGTCAGTCCCTGTAATGATTCATCAAACCAGGCTGTAGATGTACA
Source organism: Protopterus annectens (assembly GCF_019279795.1). Lineage (NCBI taxonomy): Eukaryota > Metazoa > Chordata > Ceratodontiformes > Protopteridae > Protopterus > Protopterus annectens. The sequence goes on along the minus strand of NC_056732.1, from coordinate 536,372,583 downwards.
CGGACCAGTAGATTGTGCAAGCCTGATAACCCATGGGTCGACACAACGTATGGCATATGGGGGTGAGGGGTCCAATAAACAAACATGTAACATGTAGCATCAACCACCCCGCCCAGCTAGGCCAGTGAGACATACAGACACACAATAAAAATAAACACACCATTGCTTCCTAGACCACCGGCAGGATACTACCAGTGGGAAAGACCTGCCAGGTCTAATCTTGAAACAAAGACATCAATGTCCCTTGTGGGACACCCAAAAATAATGATCATCGGAGTCAGTCCCTGTAATGATTCATCAAACCAGGCTGTAGATGTACACGGACCAGTAGGTTGTGCAATCCTGATAAACCATGGGTCGACACAACGTACATCTGTCCCAACACATGGAGAGTGAGCAGTGTGTAGTGGTGTGTTTATACCCCACCTGCAACCACAGTAAGGATGAGTGCAGTAGAGGAGGGGCAGGTGGGGGAACTATGGGATTGCAATTATGGGCCTAGACATGCAGATGTTGGCTGGTGCAGTCATATTAGGACCACCCTGGGGATGTAAGTAATATTCCGAAATGGGCATAGCTTGTGCCTATACCTCTCAACCCCTAAGAGCAAATCCACTGGACAGGACATAAACAACTGGGGGAACAAATAAGGACCATACCTCTGAACTGTCCCTGATTTCCAGGGACGTCCCTGATTTCGACTCAAATTCTAACTTTGTCCCACTTAATCCCTCCTAAAACTAGTGACTTTTGGAGGAAAGGCGGTGAATTACACGTAATGAATAATGACAAAAATTAAGAGTTATAAAAATCATTTACCTCAGAAAATGTGTATTAATTCATATGCTCTGAGTCTGTCAATGTGTCAGTTTAATAGCACTAATATTTTAAATGTGTCCCTGATGTTGTTATGACGTGTCCCTGATTCAGTTGATATTTGTCCCTAATCGTTTGAGTGGTCTGATAGGGACAGAAAGCACATATTCCACTTACAACCTTAGAAAGATGATAGAATAATAGGTATGCAGTAGCATGACTCGGCTGAAGGATGTGGGTTCCAAAACCCAATTACTTGTTTGTATTGAAGAGTGTCAATTCCCATGTATTAGCCAGACAGGTGCAGATTGTAAGAGGAACACACCAATAATATGAATCAAACTCTGGACAGGCCGCAGATTCTGTACAGTCGAACAGCATGCTTTTGCCTAATGGGCAGAAATTTCCCGATACTGTAGGCATGTAATCCAATGTAATAGCCATCACAAGGTAATAGCATAGTCTTCACTCCCACCCAGGGGTGTGAGTGTCAGATGCAAACACCAAATGCAGTGCATTTGCAAATGCGGGAGCAAGCAGGTGTAAGCCTGTTTGGCTGCCGGTATGCGTGTATTACACTGGTGAAGCAATGTAGAGGCTGAGTGTAAGAAACTGTAACCAGAGGTTAGCATTGCTTAGCTCCACGCAAACCCATGCACACTCACGCACAACTGCTTTAATGTGCCTTAATCACTTCGTATCCAACGGCCTTGTTCTGCCCAGCAACAAAATAAATGGCCTCTGCAAGGCTCAAAACTAGGACCCTGCACACACAGCTAATGTGATTTACTACTAAGCCATGGCAGATATACAGACATCGGATGTTATCACAAACATATCCAGCACAGTTATTCAACAGTATAGGAAATATATTCCATCATGTAGATGTATGTTTGTGTGTTTATGTCCAGATATAGGTATAGGTACACACACACACACACACACACACACGCACACACACACACACACACACACACACACACACACACACACACACACACACACACACACATATATATATATATATATATATATATATATATATATATAGATAGATAGATAGATATAGATATATCAAGAACATCCCATGTGACAACAAAGCATTACAAAGGAATGAAAAGGGAAACACCAGCAACACCTGTATTATGTAGTGGTGTTGTCCTATGTAATATCAAGACTCTTCAGACAGACATGTGTCATTAATACATGCAAACATTTGTACATTGGCCAAATACATCACTCTGTGCATTTTATTTACATTATCACAACAGTTCCTGTCCAATCATTATGTGAGAACAGTACTCTTGCAAGGTGCTGTGTGCGACATCATCATCATGAAAAAGGTAAATGGGGTAGCCATAGAGGGACAGGTAGTGTTGTGTGTACAATGGGGTCATCTGCATCACGTGTACCTGGAACCTTTAGGAGTCATGTGCATACCATGATCGTGTGCCTGAGAGACAATGGTGAGGACAACTGGAGTATGTTGTGATGCATATTAAAAAGGTTACATGTGTCCAGTGGACACGTGTGTGAAATGGACAGCTATGTATGGGGCAAATGTTGTTCTAGGAACTGACTGGCCTTTTGTTTCCGTAGGGTGAGAGTGGGATGTGGGGGAAGGAGAGTAGTTATGCTCATGGAGGATAGTTTGGGTAGGATGACAGACAAGACAGCATACAAGGTTGGTATATGACACATGTGGAGGCTACACCTTGGATGGTGAGGGGTGTCTGCAGTCACAAGCCCATGAGCCCTCAGAATAAAACAGTGGGACTGAGGTCCCCAGCCATGGGCAGCCACCACTGCACCAAACAGCTGCAAAGGTGACTATGCGGGGGGCTGTCTAGGAGGGGCAGACTCACCCTGTAAATGTGACACTCTGCCCTCAAGCTGGTGTATCTGGCCTCAAAACCCCTTATTGAGCCCCCTACGAACACATCCGGGACTGTACAACAGCGGACAAGTTTCTGTCCAGACCTGCTCCCAGGGGGGACAAGCCCCATCCTCAGTGTCTGTTCCATCAGAAGGTGATGCAGAGCCAACAGAGGTGGAGGTCAAAGGCTGGGCCCCAGATGTGCTGGTGCCCGGTGCCATGGCCAGCTGAAGTGGGACAGGAGGTTCTGCCAGGACCTCCAAACCCATACAGTTTATGGTGTTGCAGTTTTAGCACAGATATGGCTTAGTAATAGTCAACAGCATTCAGGATTACTTATAACAGCATGCATAGTTATGACAATCAACCAAACACAACACATGGTATACATCTGCAGAGGGAGCACAACACATGCATATATACTTCATGACATCTTTACAAAGTGTAGAAGACTTGTGACTGCAGCTATGAACAGTGGCCCATTATTGGCATGTCACTGAGAACCTCAGTGACTGTCATACCACTGTTTCATGTGACATATGTCCAATCAGGGATGCGATGGCAGTAACTCTCATCACTATCACCATATACTGACTACAATCCTCACACTATGCTTCTGCAGTTCACAGATGTGTGTTCAGTGAGTAACAAATGAAACAAATAGTTCAACACACTGACTAGTCCACAGATGGCCCTACAGATGGGGGTTCCCTCACAAATAGAGCACTGTCTTGTCAGTTTTAAAACATGCAGAATAGCCATTACCACACACAACTTGTTAAACTGGCAGTAGTCTCAATGAAGCATAGCTACACTTACATGCTGTAGTCATGTCTGGCACATCACCCTCCTGTCTCTAGGCTATTTTCCATTGTGTATGTTGTTTGAAGAATATCCAGATATCATCTGTGATGCCGTTTACCAAACACCAGATCCAGGTTCCACTCAAAGCGACTTTCATGGGCAAACACCAACATGATGTTCCTAGATATTGTACTGTGTTTCCATTCAATTGGCTATAGGAACATCACCACAGCTGTTCCACATGCAATCAGCTAGAGGAGGACTGCAATAGGTGCAGAGGCTATCACCTGATCATGCCCATCACTTACAAAACACAAGCTGCTGCTGAGCAGGTGTACAACTCCACATCCACCAGAGAGTGTGTGGGAAGGGCCGGACAAAGGCCATGTACATCAGAGAAGGGCTTGGAGACTAAAACCTAAGCATCATCTGTCACATACCTACTTGTACAGGGGTTCATACCCTTGACTGACTAGCCATTACTATTACAAGTGCATGCAGTTACTCCATGTGCTACAAAGCTGACATGTTGGTGTGCTGTAAGAACATATATGTGTGCTGGTGAACAACATCTGCAACAAAGATATAGTAATCATACATTAGGTGTAGCACACATGGCTGTCCACATGAATGGATGCCATTGTCAACACAACCACACTCTCTAAGGGACTCAGACACATTGCCACACTTTGCCAGGCCCACAAATACACTTCCTAACTACTTAGTTTGCCACACTACAGTAATGCACAAGTACTACATGCACCACAGGGGATATCTGGAGGTTCTATGGACTAGGGCATGTGAACATGTCTGACATCAGTTGGTATGCCAATGGGAGTTATACTGGATGTGACTGTGGTTGTGAGCATTATATCTCACAGACACAAGGTGCCAGTACTCACATGCATGTGTGCATTGCTTCATGGGTGTGTAGTGGTTGGCTGGGCAAGATGGCTGTACAAGGCTGGGTGAGGGGTAATTTTTGGCATCACACCACCCAACAATGGTGGGCAGTGTGGTTCAGGGGGTGTAGTGTCTGCAATGTCCCACACAGGTGGGTATTGTATGAACTGTCCTGTCATCCTGGTTACCATTGTGTATGGCCGTTGCTTTGCAATGCATTCCATGTCTGTGTTTGATAGTCCTTGACATGGACATTGCCTGGGATGTGCACATCCCACAATAAAGTACAGTGACATGTACAAGTGTACCTGGTTTGGCTGGCACATGTTGTGTACATAGACTGTTATCCTCAGATATGCCAATACTGGCCTGGTGTGGCAGGACCTGCTTATAGACAGCAGGTTGACCCTGCACCTGCACTGATAGCATGATACAGGTATTCCCTGGTGTCAGTGGCATCTGTCCATACAGGGCACATGTGTAAGGCATTGTATGGCCTCTGTGGATCACATTTGATGGCATATGTTGCAGGCATCCAGTGGGGAACATAGTGAAGGCAAATTGTCCGAAATTATGTGCCTATTGTACTGCTAGATAGGGTGACATGCCCTCTGCAGCCCACTCAATCACACCATGCCTACTATCTGTTATCAATATGCAGGGTACTAGCAATTATATATTCTAGGCAAGTGTGTTTGTGTATGACACATGGGTTCAGAATGTATTCCGGGTAATAGTAGGGTTGCACACTTTGTTCACCAGGCCTTTTGCCAGATGTAGGGGTATGGCTTGCCAACACAGTCCCTTGGCTGAATGATATCTGTACTCCTCATGAGGTGGACATTGTGACATATAATACGGACACCATATAGGAAAACTACAAAATCCGTTCCCCAACATGTCCAGTAGTTAGATACTCACAGCCACCTCCACACAGGCTCTGACTGTCAAACACACACACCTGCCATGTCTTGGAATAGAACCCTTACCTAAATAGTTTATCACACTACAGCATTACACAGTTACAGCATGCGCTATAGAGATTACTAGGTTACAGAAGTCCCAGAGGTGTATTTCTAGGTGGGTGACATCAGCAGGATTGCCAAAGGTGAGTATGTGAATTGTAAAGAGTGTGCATACTCTAAAAAGCAGTGTTTCTTTCTCAGGCAGACACACACACACACACAGTTGGCCTGTCTGGGATTAGAACACCCACCAAACTAGTTTATCACACAACAGCATTACGCAGTTACAGCACACGCCATGGAGATGACTTGGTTATAACAATCCCAGAGGTGTATTTGTAGGTGGGTGACATCAGCAGGATTGCCAAAGAAGGGCACTTCAAGTGTACTGCGAGTTGTAAATGTCTGTTACCTGCGTGTATCCGCTGCTTACTGTCATGAAAACACATTTACACCTGCTTAAAAGTGTCTTATTCAGTCCTAATTGACAGTATCAACAAGGCTTGTAGGTCTTGAACCCTGGACCATGCACACTGAGGTCACTGGACGTACCACTAAGCCATCTGGGTTGTATACATGTTGTATGGAGTTTATAATGCACATCTTGCTACAGGTATTCCACAGTACTGAAAACAAATGGGACAGTCACTTTGTGTACATATGTGCAGTACCCTTGAATGTACTGTACTCTGTGAAACAACAAAGACAAGTCTACATTTGTACAGGTATTCCACAGTACTGAAAACAAATGGGACAGTCACTTTGTGTACATATGTACAGTACCCTTGAATGTACTGTACTCTGTGAAACAACAAAGACAAGTCTACATCTGTACAACTGTCATATTTACACACACACACACACACACACACACACACACACACACACACATATATATATATATATATATATATATATATATATATATAAATATACACACACATGTCTGAACACCCTTTGTGACACAGAAGGGTTCCAAAGGAACTGACATGTACACAAAACAGAGGCATCTCTTTGTGTTATAATATTTAAATCTTAATCAGTTCACCAGAGAAGGGATGGTTGTTGTGTATGTAGAGTTTGGGGTGGGGAATGATGGCTAATGTAATCTACCCTAGGGATTGTGGAGTTTGGGTGGGGGAATGATGGGTATGGACTTACACCCCGGTGACCACTTCTGTGTCACTGCTCGAGAGTGGCACAGGAAATAACATACTCAACTGTAGTCATGCTTGATCGTGTATTCTTTACCATTCCTAACTATGTAATACTTTTTCGACACCAGTCACCACAGATGGCTACCATGGTGTGCTAAAATATATTACACGTGTATGCCTGGCTACAGGGTAGTCACACCACACACAAGCATGCACACACTTGCCAGTATTGTGCATACACGTCTTGCCTATGTAAAGGTAACTTGTACAGTGGTATGCAGTTGGAGTATGTGTCACAGAACACATACAATTACACTTACTCTGATTTCACTTCTGAGCTGGGTGACATCACAGGACTGATTACTTGCAGTGGGGAGGGGGAAGAGACAGGTTTAGCAAGGATAAAGGCCAATGCAAAAGGTGGCATCTGTTTGGAATGCAGTAAAATCCACTGTCATGACAGGATGCAGATACAAATACACACACACAACCACACTTAGCCATTTGCTGACACACACACTCAGGCATTTGCTGTCTCACACACACACACATAGTTGCCAGTGGTGGGATCAGAACTCCTGCCTATCTACAGATCACTATTACAGTTCTACGCAGTTACGAGACACGCCACAGAGATTACACATTCCAAGGCAGCCAGAATGTCCTTCTAAGATTGAGGACAACAACAGGGAGACTGACAGTCACGAAGTACATAGCTGAAAACCTGTGTGTTTAAAGTAGGTTTCCATTACAACCTGTATGCACAAACAAGACACATCATCTGCAGGTAGTACATAGGTAGGCCTGGGAGGTATAGTTGTAGCACAACAGGAACCTGAACTGGAGTATGCCCATCTGTGTAATGGACAACTACTATCACTATACAGGGTTACAGTGGGCATGCCCATACACTTAGTAGCACAGGGCCGTTTGGGATGCACTATGACTACAACTACACAAGGTTATACTGGGCATGCTCATACACTTAGTAACAAAGGGCTTATTGGATGCACTGACTCAAATTATACAAGGTGGCAGTGGGTACGCTCATACACTTAGTAGCACAGGGCTGTTTGGGATGCACTCCGATTCTAACCACAGAATGCCACAGTGTGCATACTCATACACTTACATTTACTGAACATGTTGTAATGGACTTCTGTTGTAAACACACAGATTTACAGCAATGTACATCTTGCCTGTCAGTATATATGTACATCATACTGGTTTACTACCCGATACCTGTATGTGGCCTGTAAATGATATATCTGTGTCTGTGCTGTATGACACACATGCATACATGTACATGAAGTACTGACATATATATGTTAAGTATACACAATCATGCATGTGTGGACGTGACAGACAATAGGTTAACTGGGACACACAGGTGGATGCTACCTACTGCATGTGTCACACACTTTACTGCCCTGAAAGGCATACATTGATAGCAGGTTGTGGACAGTGGCATTAAATGTGGAACAGTGGCATGTGCAAGCATAATGTGTGAGCCACATTGTGTAATGGTACTGAGGTGCAGGTGTCAAGATGACCTCTCCCAGCTGTGTTAGTAGTTGTCATTATTAGCAGGACTGCTACCCTAAGTATATCTCACATTGGTCATGTACACAATTTCTGCTGCTGTCCATCACCTTACATGAGGCATTTGCTACCAAGCACATTACTGCCACTTGCAGTGATGTCATGGTAGACCAAAACAATGAGACAATGTCCTGCTGTTATTATGAGGTTGTCCAGTGTCTGTCTTCCGGGCTGTCATGACTGAATGACAAGCCTTTCACACAGAGCACATGCATCCATGTTTCACGTTTGTGTGGATAATACCTAGGTCACATTTACCCATATAGCCGCATTCCAAGGCAAATGTCCTACACACAGTACTAACACCCTGACACCTACAAGACAATTGCATTGGATGCTTATGCTAACCAGTGCTAGATGTGTAGTTTTAGTAATCCATTTGCTCAATGTAGAACCTACAATGGGGAATACTGACATCTGTGCAGTGAGGAACACCTGGCTGAAGGCTCTGTAGTGCACAATTGCACTACCACCATATAACTCAGATCCAGACATATTGCCATAGCAGTGGTATGGACCATTCCAGGTGGTGGTGTCCACATATTCATAAAGGCTATTCACATGTAAAGACCACTACTCTGACATAACTCATCACAGGTGAGTGAGGTACAGGTGACAGTGGCAAATGCTGCATTCTAGATTGTATCCTCATATATATCCACCACCTTGTCCCCAGACTACCAACACACATCCATATGTGGTATGACATAGTATGGTTGGCCACCAGATAACCTTCGATTGGTGGACTGTACCTAGGCCTACATCAACTGTGCAACGTACCCAGGTACAGACACAGCTGCATAATGTGTTATGCAATGCAATAATACCACTGTTTCTAACCAGCTCAATTGTATACATACCAGGATCCCTCAGATGTTGTCAGAATTAACACAGTCGACTGTTGCTGTACACCAGTAAACAACACCCTCATGGTTGGATATGACCTAACTGTACCTGCCCTGGATATGTACATCCCACACTCATGCAACATAAATGACATTACCATAGCTTTCATTATCCTTTTTACATACAGGTGCCTAGAGTCATTACACATATGCACATGGTAGATAGCATGCTAACAGTACAAAAGGTTTGGTATCTATGTTAACAGAGGTAATATTCCCTCTCTACTGGTCACCCATGACACCTATCATATCATACAACACCCCATGTGGCATGTATGTCATTAAACATGTCCACCTAATGCAATGCCTACAAACATACCCAAATAACGGGATCATAGGACCTACACAAGGCCTGTATTGACAGACTCAGGGAAATCCATCTCCACTCTGTATGTTCCTGAGTAGTCACAGGTGATATGTTCATGACATGTACAGCCATGTGTGGCCACAGCTCCTACATATACCCCATGTCAACAATTGCAAGCCATGCATGCTGTGTGCTGTCTGGACATTAGCCTTAGTACCACAATAGCCAGTACGCACTGGGGTGAGATATTTACAAGCCACAGACCTCGCACATGTTTGAATGAGTGCACTGCCTATCCTAACAGAGCACATTGCTGGCACTCTTCCAGTAAACATGAGGTGTGTGTGGCAAATATGATGTGCTCACTGTTCACCATTACAGTGCCCTGGCTTCACCACGGCACTGTCAAGTAACAGTTTGTAAGAGCATGACATGGAATAATGCTGTGTGTGTCTTGTTAATATGTGCTGTTGTCATACATGTACACTTGGCTACTCGGTGAAGTTGGCTTGGTCCTACCAGTACATGAATACAACATCCATTATGGTGTAATGCTCGGCTATGTTTCACACATGGTGTGGGGAAGGTGTGGAATGTATCCTCTTGACCTGCTAGTGCACTTACTGATGTAGACCGCATATGTGTACATGTATTGATATTTGTGTAGATTCCATGTGTGTGCAGTGTCTGATGTTTGAAGGTGACTGTTGCCTTAGTACATCATGCTGTTGCAATACAGCCTCAACATTGCCAACTGTATATGGAGATATGCTATAAGTACAGTAAGCTGTACATGAGGTATGGACAGATGTTTGGACATGACTACTAAGTAGTGGGGCTACTTTGCAGATGAATGATTACCGAGGACAGCTCACTGGTGTGTTAAAACCATTCCTACAATAACCTGTGTAACTGCTAAGGTCAGGTTTTGTTAATTGAAGTGGAAGACAAACAATGTAGAATGCAGTAAGGGTGACACTGAAGGCAAACCTCTTGACACCTGTAACAGTAATACCTCCCCTGTGCATATATTGTGCATATATCAGCACAGTTGGCAAAGGAAAGAGTCAGTAAGCTTTGTATCGAATGCGATATTGCTGTACTTCTGTAATACCTATCATGAGATAGGTATTTGATTCAAAGTACTGGCATGTGTGGGTGTGTGTGTCCATATATGTCACGTATGGTTGAGAAGACATCCCACATGTTTTCAGTCTCCTGAACACTGTTGTTGACATCAGTACAGAGTAAAGTGTAGAAAGAAAGGCATAGGCAGGTGGTTGAACCTCACACATGTCAAGCGTCTGTATGTGTGTGTCATAGGTGTATATCTTTGTGAACACCACAGTGTGTGTGTGTGTGTGTGTGTGTAGGTGTGTGTGTGTGTGTGTGTGTGTGTGTGTGGCTGTCCATGTGTATGGCTGTCCGGTCCCTGGAGTGAGGCTGTATTTTACCATAGTGAAATGTTAATGCCCCATCCACTCAATGCAATCTAGTATCCCTGTTGATATCATCAGTCTTAGATGGGCATTCTAACTGCCTGTTAACATGTACACCCTGGGGTGTGACCTGTTGTTACATAGCCTACTGATGAACCCCCCTCCCCACATACACTCACTGCACTGTAGTATCCCTGTCAATGTCCTCGATCTTAGGCCATTCCAACTATCTGTACATGGGTAATCTCTGTGGCACGTCTTGTAATTGCATAGTACTATAATGATTATATGCACATAGGCAGGGGTTCTCATCTGAACACTGGCAACTGTGTGTGTGTGTCAGAGTGTGTGTTACTGTGTCTGTGAATCCCTGAATGTGTGGGTGTGTCTGTGTTTGCATGCTGTCATGGCAGTGGGTATTACTGCTTCCCAATGATAAGCCACTATTTCCACTGGCATTTACTCTTGTCATCCACCTTACCACTCTTTTACCTCCTCCCCTCTCCAGGTAACTATACCTGTGATGTCACCCACCATGGATGTGACGGCTCTGAACACAGTAGCTTACTACTCAGCTATCATGCTCTTGAATCATTAGAACAGTAAACATAATTGAAACATGGGAGATTATAACTGTGATGTGGAAGCTGCAAAGTGCATGCAGGTATTGTCATACAGACCTGTGAGTAGTCAACATGTACATATGGGACACTAACCGCAACCATCGACATACCCCGGCACATGCAACTACACCTGAAAGAGGAAGGCATAATGTCAAGATCAACATGCTGTTAGTATTGTTACACATGATACATACTGTCAAATGTACAAAATGCATTCTAAAACTGTAATACATGGTATGTCTGCTGCCTGTCAACACTACTCAACAGTGTAAATCTACAATTGTCTATCTAGTATGTTCACCCTGTGAATCAGACCATATGAGCATGTCCCTTCACCGATGGTGTGGATGACAGGGAAGCGGCACAGGCATCATCATATGCACAGGGTGATAATGTTTGCCAGAGGCCTAGGCTGCACCATTGGATGACATCATGTGTGTGTTAGGGCCTGTGATATCATTGGGCGTGTGTGGATGTTATGTGTGTGTGTGTGTGTGTGTGTGTGCAGAGGTGCCCTACATTTGTTTCCGGTGTGTGTGTGTATGCATGCACACAGGTCTGGCATGTGGCTGGCCTACATAGGGGTATTATTGACAGCTGTAGACTGTACAAGGCAGCCACATGACCTGGGCCTGCCAGGGATTGCATAGGCACTACCAGGCAGAGGTCCAGATTGGGTACTGTCTGATGACACATGTCCACTGAAATTGTGTCCCTGTTGGGATCATCCAGGACCTTGTGCACGTGGCCTCCTGTGTCCTGGTGTAGACTGCACAGCACCAGCTGCACTGCTGCTGCTACCACCACCATGGAAGCGGGCATGTGCAGTAGCATGTTCACGTAGACCTTCAACAGGTGATGTAGCTGACCTATGTCCACGTGCCCGACACCTCACTCCCACCAGATGTTCCAGCACAGACATTTCACGCTCGTGGATTGACATGCCACGGTCAAGGACTCCCACCATCTCACCTAATCGTCTATCCAAAACATCTGCAAGATGATGGTGAACATTTGCAATTGCCTGAATGTTGTCAGTTAATGAATGGACAGCAGCCCTCTGAAGCCTCAGACCTTCTCTGTTGTGCCATTCAGCACGTGCCTGTGCCTCCATTACAGCCCGAACATGTGTCTGGTGACTCCAGCTGAGGTGCTTTGTCTCGCAGGGGCATGTTGGCCAGTGGTCCTCCTATGAGCAGCGCTGGGCACATGCCTGTGTGGGACATCACCAGTCAGTTGACTGGGATCATAGTGTGTAGGCACACCTTCTATAGACTCCACACTTCCCTATTCCATGCTACCACCCGCCAACTGTCCTTCCTCTATAGCCAGTGGTGATGGGGTATGTGTAGGCAGGGGGAACTGTGTGCGAGGATGAGGGGGATACAGGTGGAATGGCAACCAATGGCACAGATTCAGCCCCTGACAACACTGCCTGTGCCTGAATCATATTATCATCATCACTGCTAGAGTCTGTGGGGACACTAACATCAGGTGGATCGCAGGAGGGCAATGCACCTACATCAACACCTGTGAGGGGAAGGCAAGAACTGTACGTTACAAGATATACCAGAGATACACACAAACACACACACACACACACACACACACACACACACACACACACACACATTACAAGTTATACCAGACACACACACACACACACACACACACACACACACACACACACACACACACACACACACAGACACACAGACACACAGTCACACACAGACACAGACACACAGATATACAGACACACACACACACACACACACACACACACACACACACACACACACACACACACACACAGACACACACACACACACACAGACAGACAACACACACACACACACACACACACACACACACACACACACACACACAGACACATACACACACAGACACACACATGCAGGTGATATGGCAGATGGCATTCAGGTTAGACAATTATAGTGATTGTTATCATACATCCATGAGTTGCACACAACAGCATGCATGTGTTATAGCAGACAGCATGCACCATACACAATTATAGTGGTGGTTAGCATAAATACCTGTATTGCATCATTTGTGTTAGTAGCCTATGCCCCATACCTGCAACACAATTCATACACTTTGCACCATTGCACCACACTGCCATTGTGTGTACAACATACACCACATGTTAAGAGACCATCGCTGACCTTTGTACATCTGCCACTGATGCTTTGTGTTGACCACCACCCCTATGTGTGAGGACATGAGAAGAAGAGTATGTTGACTGAATACTATGTTTGCCTGAGTCCTAGCTTGCATATCTCCCCCAAAGCAGTGCATGTCTGTTCAACATTATTCCGCCTACCCCTGAGCTGAGTCTACACACATTGTGCATGTGGCTGTACACACATGTTTGACATGGCTGTCCCTACTTTGCAATGGTGCCACAGACCAGCACAGGTTTACAGTACACCGGCCTGATGTGTGGCATATGACCTTGCCAATCACATGTAGTATGACATGTCTTCTGCTGACGTGTTGAATGACATGCATACATGTGTAACACAGTGGTGTCCTTTCCAATCTACAGTACAGTAATGGTGTCTCAATGCAGGGATGTGTTATACTAACATGGGCAATGTTGTCTGTCTGCCTACCAATATACAGTGACATACTGCACATTGAGCTGATGTGCATAACCATTGAAGGGAGTTATATGGCTTCACAATTGCTATACAGTGTGAGTTACTGACACAGTTCATAGCCATGACTATGTTCACATACAATACATATCTAATGTGGAATGTGACCCACGTCACTGAGTTGTATACAACTAAACCCTAATGTGGAATGTGTGACACAGGTCACAGAAGGGTATATGGATGACACCCCTGCACATCTGCAACCATATTACTGATGCCTGGCAACTATGCCTACATATGACTAACTTAGCAGTTTTCTATGTCCCACATGCCATCTGTGTACCTCACATACATGAGGAGCAGGCATGACAGTGATGTCTGACACCAGCAAGGTGAATGTACTGTATCTGTGGCCTGATGTGGTTATATGTGTATGTTGTGCAGCACATGTATGTATTTGGATACTGTATAGGTGAATGCGTTCATGTCGTGACACACTCAAGATGTTCAAGACATGTTATGTGGTGGTTTCATGTTATGCCTACACAAACTGTGCACAGGCCTGTATGATGTCTAGTGTTTCACATCTGCAATATCACCATTACACAAAGGCCATAGTTGTATTGTGTCCAGCCAATGTACAGTAGGGTGTACACACATGTACATCACTTCTACTGTGTGTGTTGCTTCATGTCTCTGTCCATCCTCCATGGCCATGTGTACACATGTTCTGTCCAATGGTTGTAATGGCCATCTTATTTGATATGTCAGTGTTATCCCATATGACATACACCCATAGATGTCAAATGCTCCACTGAGGACAGAGTTATGCAGACAAAGGGTGGTATGCATGGGATGTGAGACATCATGTTTTGCAGGATAGTTGAACAGTGTTGCAGTCAACCCACTACATATCATGGACATGTCAGATAGCACATGACATTGTGTGACATTCATAGCAAGGGTATAATCCACAGGGGTGTATCCTGTGGGCTAGTCATACTCCAGCTCCAACACATTTAGAGTGTGTGCACACATATGCACTTTCTACAGTACTGTTTGTATTCAAAACATGTGTAATGCTGATATGTAGTACCTATCCCAACAGTGAAACACACCTCCACCATTGTATTCAGAGTTGTCACACACATCTAGCAATGACAGTTTGGAAGATTTAGTGTAGGTGTTTCATATAGTCTTCAATTGTTTCACATGGATAACCACTGTGATGCATTGCAGGTCTGACCAGTGCCTATTAACAAGACCACCATACATTATGTGTACGTGTGCTATGGCAGATAGCATGCAATTAATATGATCTGTGCATTATCAAGCCTGGTAAATAATAACAATCTCACCTGACACAGGCTGCTGTCACTGGAAAATGCCAGTGGTACCTAAACAGGACTGTCACAGCAGTAAGATCATTATCCACACCTGTGTGATAGCTACAGGGTGCAATGTCCATTTTAGCACATAAGCCAGTACAATACAGTATACTATGGAGTATGCACATCTGTGCATACATAGAGTAGCAGACTATAGTATGTGGCATGCATGCATACATGCCTTGCATATGATGTTACATTACATATTGTACAGTAACATATGTAACTATGTGAAATATAGTTGTGTTATATGTGCAGTACTGACTTACAAGGCAACTCCAGGCTCAGTGGTTGAGAGACACCCGCCTCCACAATACCAACTAAAGCTTGTGAATGGAGGTCTGCAGGTGTCCCCAGGTTGGCCAGTAGCTCCTCGGTACGTGTGAGTGGAGGCTGGGTGAGTGGCCCCCCCACCTGTTGCACCTTGTTCTCTGGCGATTGCGTTAGCATGCTGTTTTGCCTGTCTTATGAGGTCAGTGCAGTGTTGGTGCACCTGCTGATAGGTGCGATTGTGACCGCCAACATTATTTACCCTCCTGCGGAGTTCCTCCCAAAGGGCATCCCGCTTCTGTGCATCCTGTGGCACATGGCTGAAGAGTGCTCTATGGTTGTCAAGGAGGTATGGGACTAGGACCTCATCCTTCAAGTGGGGGTATGCTGGCAGCCTGCTACGTGGCATACCTGGAAGACATAATGATGGAGACAGGTCACAGTAACTCACAGAGAAGTACAGAAGTACAGCTGAACATACATGTGCATCACATTTATTAAGATTACAAATAAGTCTTTGCAAATCTAAATGACACTAACACTACTGACATGTGTAAGTCACAGACATTTGACACTTACTGGCGATGTGATGTTATTGCCATATATGTATGTGTCATGTGATGACATTGCTCATACTTCATGTGGATGTTGTCTTGACGTGGGCATGTCTGTTTGCCTGTACTGTTGTCTTTACTATCAGCACATGCCTGTATGGGTTCACATCAATGCAATTGACCTTAATGCTGTGTATTTGTTACATATATAGTCATACATAGCCATTAGGGACATGACCTGTGACCCTGAAGACTTGCAAGCATGTATATATTTTGTCATATACATCTACATGGCACTGTACAGCTGTGTAGCATCCTGCCATGTATTGCCTGTGTTGCACATGTGTAACACATGGGACAATAGCTAGCCTGATGGTATTTGCAGGGTTGGATATCAACTATAGCATGTATGGTCATAGTGATCTAGTAGGTTATATGCACTGGGCTATTTATGAGCCTAGGCAGACAGGTTGCCTTTCTGTAGGCAACAGACAGGTAAGTTTCAGTGTCCAGTTCAAGCAGTGCCCCAGAACTTATCCACAGGGTTACTGATATATTTGGCATGCGGTCATCACACCATGTCACAGAGAGGGGCGATGTACAGCTTTGCTGGACAGGGATGCATAGTATGGCAAGAGTATGTTAAGGGTATGGGACAGAGATGTGTCAGGCATGTTGTGATCCTTGTACTAGAAAGGTGGATGTCCATGAAGTATGTGTTTATGTGTTAAGTGTAGCATGTCCAACACCTCTGGGTTGGACATGGCTTTCTTCAGGGTAGGCTGCATGCTACATAGTGGAGCTAGTGATTGGGAAGGGCAGTGTAGGCCATCTACACATGGGCAATAACCCTTAAAGGAAATATGTGATTTAGTATGGGTCACATGAGTGTTCAGTATGGCTGAGCAATTATCTCTATATTCCTGGATGGCACCCTGTCATGATTAGGGGTGCCATATATGACTACCTGACTGGTGTGGTGAAGTTACTATCAAACGAAAGACTACTGTCCAGCTGCATTCCATACACACACAGTTGGCATTATGTTGACAGCTGCCTAGGTGGTAATTCATGGGTACAGGGTTTTTAACATAGGGGATGACAATGCAATACTTAGCTGTCAGATTGTGGCGATATGTCACGCACCACACATCTGCCACACAAAGGCCCTTCTGTATGTTGAATGCAGCACACATTGAGTCAACTATTGCTCCTAGTTCATAGCAATTTGCAAACATCAATAGGCAGATGCCATCTTTGTTAGTCTGTATGGTATAGATAACAAAGAGGTGGAGTACCAGGAATGAACCCCATATTACTGTGGCTGGCACTGGTTTGATTTGCATGTATTAGTCAGACACCTTCTGTAGTGTTGGTTCTGCCAGCAGTCCTGTAGCCAACCACTCCTGTGACATAGGATTATACACCTAGTTTACTGAGTGTAGCTGGAACACAGTATGGGTGATGGTGTCATACGACCTGGCAAGGTCATGATATGCAGTGTGAATCAAACCTACTGTCATCCACAACTGTACTGAGTACATCAGATACATTGATCATGGTTCATGGCCTTACAGACCAGACTCAGCAGGGTAGTTGTGCACTATTTCCCATTATCAATGGTGTCTCCCCCTTTGTGGGGTCTGATAACTGTTGCTGTGTACCATTCGGTGCATACACAGCCTGACATGGAGCTATTATTGAACATGATGTGTATGTGGATAGCTGATTGTTCTTACATTTGTGTAGGATACACCATGGGATGTTGACAGGTCCCATGAAAGGTGTATGTATGGCTTTAGAGAGTGAAGCTAGTTGTTATTACAGGGGCCCTGTAGTGTACATGGATATATTACTAAGTGTACCTGTTGGGGGGAAGGAGGTGGGAGTGGGTTTAGGTTCTCCAAGACCCTATCTGGATGAACAGGTGCTATTTCTGTAGGTGCAGTACTTCCCATGCCATAGTGCTGTGCAGCACAGCAGGTCTTGTCATTGCTGTTATGATTAATGGCACAGCTATAGAATGCTCTGTGCCTGGCCTCATAATATGTGGCTGATTAGTTTCACAGTAGCTTTGTGTGGTTTTATATGGTGTATCTGCATCTTACTGAGCCAGACCAGGGATCACCTACACTCATGTGTGTTCAGTCTTGCAACAGTTACTACCTTCTGTGGTACAGTTTAAGGCATGGTACCACCAGTTTGCCTTCTTGTTTGTGTTTGGTTGAATCTTGGTTCTGTTTCAATGGCACAATCACTGCACGTTTGTGAATGCTTAAGGTTCATTTGTGTAGGATTCAGCATTTGCACATGCATTGTCCATCTGCATGGGTGCCGTGACAGTCACCACTTTGCTCTTAGGAAACATAACATTGGCATTGGAGACTGACTATGTGTAGCATACTGTTAGCCCTGTTTGTGTGACTACTGTGATCCAGGTCATTTGGGTTGATGTAATCCAACATGCATTGAGCGCAAGTGTTGGTATACGAGGAGTCTTCCCAGTTCATAATAGAATAGTTGAGAGTAGCCATTATTATGGTTTTCTGTCTCAGACCTAATCTTCCCCATTACAGCACATTATGAGAGTTGGGAAATCCGCGGCATGGTGGGTGATCTGTAGCAAGGTGCAATTTGAATTCCACTTTGGCACAAAGATAGTTGCTCAGCATAATTCATCTGAAGTAATGCAAGTGCAACTAGCGTGGGGGTGTACATATCTTTCAGGAATATGGACACACCTGCGGCCCTTGTGTTCCAATAAAGGATAATGGGCAAGAGGTGAGGTATGTGTTATAACATGGTCATGCAGGTGTGCTCTCTGGAGTGTTGAAACATGTCTCAGCCACTGTACAGATATGTTCTCCATATTAGGGACTGACATATGTGTGTCCATATAGTGTTTCTGACATGCATCATTGTGTAGCGAGACCCTCGGTTTATTGCTTGGCTGTCCCTGTAACAGCAGTGGACCTTCACTTGAATGGTGCACGATGAAGGCACTATAGTGGAAGCATGAGCCCTAGGCAGTATCCAAATTCCCAGGAGTGACAGGTGCAGGCCCTGTCTGGCAAAGCGTCATGGTCTGTCAACCATGTTATCCCAGGCAGACAGATACTGGGTACTCTTTGACTTGCACCACTACACTAGACAACTGTGGAATACAATCCTTTTGCCCCTGTACTGCCGTATCATTCTGGCCAATGGCAGAATGCTACCCAGGCCTTGGGACATACCTGCATGGGCTACAAGACCTGACAGTTCCTACATGTGTTTCCATGCAGTCCAGGCTACTGCATCACAGGTCCTGCACAACAACATGGAATATGCCAGAGCCATGTGTATAGTTCAAAAGGTGGTCTGAGTGTATGGGTATGTGGCTAATCATGGCAGACAGGCAGCTGACAGTATGTATGCCCTTGTATATGTTGGTGTGTAACATAGTGCTAGAGTTTGCATTCACAGATGAGTACTGTTGTTCATGTTTCCAGCCACGTGTTCTGAGGTGTAGCACAATTATGCAAACTATGTCATACAGTTTGTGTATTTCATTGTCTGTCTCTTCCAGCTTGGGAGGTTACTTGTTTGGCCAGATACTTAGAAGCATCTGTGAATGTGTATGATGTCTGGCAGTGTGTATGGGTGTCGTCACTGTGTTCTGGTAAGGGTATGTGTTGGTTGTGATGATGAGATGCATGTGTTAACCTACACCTCATGACTGTCCAGTCCAGTCATGGCTGTAGACTGGGCTGCCTTCCAGCTTATCCCTGTAGCTGCATCCCAGACAATGTGTGGGGTGTAGTGTTAGGTGGGTTTGGCAGTGTACATGACATAGAGATTACATTCCCCCAGGATGGCCACATACACAAAGCTGACATTAGTAAACACCAGTAGCTGACTAGTGGACATGCCTGTATGAGCATTCAGCACTACAAGTACCAAGTACTGAATTTAGTTTACTTATTGCTTACGAAGATGTTTTAGACAATGATGCTCACATGTACATATTTGTGTTATGGACGTGACAACACTGGCTATTATGGAAACATCGTAGCTACCTTTAGCAGCAATCCTCCTCTGAGAGGCACATCACATTCTGTTAGTTGATTACAGATGATGCAAGTGTCTACAGGTCTGTTTCCTTCTCTGGGTATATACTCACATATCCACCAGGACCATGAGCTCTGCTGGGCACAGACACCCAGTCTTCAAACAGAGTCATGTATCAATAGACTCTGATGCCACTATCAATAATCAGATAGTGTAAGCCATCATCTTTGAAGTGGATATTACACATGGGCAGCAGTCTCCTACATCTTACACTCCTACTGCAGATGTTACACTGGAGTTAAAGATGATATGCAACCTGTTTCATTGCCAGTACTGTGCACTACCTTACATACAGTATTTGCAAGCAGCTGTTAGGTTAGCAATGAGAGGTTAGGCTACACAAACCTGGTAGTTCAACCAGTGTGTCTCTACTCTCAATATCCACTCTATGTAGGTGTGCACATAGCCATTCGGCCCAGCCCTGTAACAAGGGTCACTACACATTTGCATAAGATGTACACAGGAACAGCTGTTATTGCTTGCAAACGATACTAGAGAGGACCAGCCCTGTAACAAGGGTTACTAAACATTTGCATAATATGTACACATGCACAGCTGTTATTGCTTGCAAACGATACTAGAGAGGTCCAGTTCTGTAACAAGGGTCACTACACATTTGCATAACATGTACACATGCACAGCTGTTATTGCTTGCAAATGATACTAGAGAGATACAGCCCTGTAACAATGGTCACTACACATTTGCATAACATGTACACATGCACAGCTGTTATTGCTTGCAAACAATACTAGATAGGTGGATATTACATGTGTTATGTGCATGGATAGTTACCTAGCGCTTCCAATTATCTTTGCTATCATGCTGCTAAACTGTCAGATGAATACAAATGATATGTATCCTGTTATTGAGTATTGTAATTGCCAATAGACATAACTACTGTTTGCATAACATAACAGAACTGCTATGTAGTATGGAATACAGATCTTCCTAAAATACTGTACATTACACAGTTATTGGTGCAATATCCCACAATGCACATCATATTTGTACAGTAAGCCCACCTTTGACATGTTCATCTTACTTATACACCCATACATATGTTGACTGTTACAATAATATATCGATATATACTACCCCTGTTATAGCACATACTTGTTGGACCAATCCTGACACTGACATTGGCTGGAAGCAAATTGGTGAGTTCTAAGCCCATATCATCCCATGTGGTGAATGCAGAGTTTGCCTTGTGACCTACAGCAGTACACACATAGAATACTACAAGCATTACTACTGCTCAACAATACATCGCTGCAAGATAGCTATTTCCACTATATGCACTGATTACACTGTAATTCTTACAGAATAGGTACTACATACACAGACATACTACATGTTATACATGCCTTCTTAGTAATTGGAGGTGTTATTGACTAGTATAATACTCATTTTCGGTTCATCTTTCAGTGTTTTGTACTGTCCTACAGGTAGATACAGATGGTTGAATGTGTGACAAGGCAACCTTTTATAGTTACAGATCAATAACATGTGCTATCCCGATAACCAATTGGTGTTCCTAAGTAGCTAATTACATGCACATCAGCTGCGCTGCTACTGCCTTAGCCAATACCATAGCAACAGTGGAGTATAACTGAGTTCTCCACTTAGGCATTTTCCCTTTGCCTTACTTGTGAGGAATACAGCCTGGAAGTGTTGTTTGAAATCTATTGCAACAGCTGTATGGAGACGAACAGTAATATATTGTGTGTAATGCCTAGAGGATTTGGTCTAAATGTGAGAATTGCTGTTATATTTCTGAACATTACTACTTGTGCAGGGTTTGTCTGTACCTATTACTTCTGCATATGTTTCAGTTTGGCCAGGTTGTTTGACCAGCTCAAGGCTGCATAGCTATGCATGTAATGTTAGGGGGTTTACAGTGTGCTTACCAGACATATTTAGTTTGGTGTTACTGTGTATCATACTGTGCTGATTATCAGTACTCGGTAACACTTCCTGGTGTATGAACCTTTCAACCCTCTGAAATGGGATTAGTTCATGCAAACCCTGTTACATCAGCAGCTGTTCAATTGTATAACAGCAAATATTTCACATAGGACCATGTTAGTGTGTCTGTGTCCAGGTATGTTAAGGTTTCAGCAGATGTTGTATAGTAGTTGAACAATTTTGTTATGGTATGACAGTATGTATTGATGTAATTATTTTGGTTGTGGGGTAGATGTTGGTGGGTGTACATAGTACATGCAGGTATGTAGGAAACCCATTTATACAACACCTATATGTGTGTGGGTGTTCTTTCTCTATGTGAACATCTATCCTTAGTGGACTAATAGTATGGTAATTACAGGCTGATTAATTAAGGCACTGTTAAATGCTTCCTGTATAGCATGCAGGTACTGTTAGTCCTTGAATCCTTTTGGCAATACATCGGAATGTAATAAAGTTTTGCAAAATGAAAGCTGTCTGTGTATTTCTGTCATGGATATTTGCAGTCATTGCAGTTGTGTTGGTGACTGTGTCCATAGAACATATTTGTAATAGTGTATTGGCATATACACTTCATATGTTATGTTCATATTGTTTGGGGGGGAGGTGGAATGTATGATTGCTATGGCCCATGTTATACTCAGATATGAACACTTCTGATGCTGTCTACACACATGTATGTATGTATGTATATATATATATATATATATATATATATATATATATATATATATATATATATATACACACATTATTGTACCTCCATATATGTGTAGATGTTTTTAACCTATCTATATATCTACATATATATGTAGATCTGTATATATCGACATGTCTCTATGTATCTCTCTCTCTCTCTCTCTCTCTATATATATATATATATATATATATATATATATATATATATATATATATCTAAATATGAGCATACACCTTTCATTGGGTTATCCTATTTCAACACATTCCTCCCTTTTGTGTTTTAACCTGTCTGCATTCACAACTGGGATAGGTACATCCCAGGTAGCTTGGTGTTAGGTTACTCTGAGGATGAGTACATGGTTGTGGGTTCTAATCCTGGAAGGTGTTGTTATTTTACCTCTCAGAGTAGGCACTGGTAGGGAAAGTGTGAATAACGCACATTTAAGTGGTTGTAAGCAGGTTTGCCCATGGTCTGCGTGGCGTTAAGCAAAGGTTAAACCTGTGAAGCTCTTCTCCGTTTATCATGTTTCAGTACTGCTTACCATCACGCAAACCCGTGGAAACCCACTTAAAACTGCTTAAGAGTGCTTTAATCCACCTGCATCCAACAGCTCTTATTCTGGCCCTCAAAATAACTTAACAGCCCTTGCAGGTCTTAAACCCGGGACCATGAACACCACAGCCACTGACTTTACCAGTAAGGAATCTGAGATATGTACAAATGTTATAGTGCTTAGAATATACATTTTACTACAGGCATTCCTCACTACTGAAAACAAATGTGACAGTCAGTTGGTGTACATATGTCTGATACATGTTAATGTTCATCTGTTTGTGAAATTACGTGTTGCAATGTGACATGACAGGGTGTATTATGGATGAGAATGGTTCTTGTTTTGTGTCCTTTTTATATTGTCCCCATACTCCATATATACCCCTCCAGTTCACTTATTGAACATTCAACCCAGGCCCTCCTTGATGCATGATTTCATTACCCATCATTCCTCCCCCACCCCAATCTTCACATACACAACAACCATCCCTTCTATGGTGACTTAGGTTAATATTAATAGTTATAATACCAGAGCTGCATGTGTTTTGTGTACACTCCAATTCCTTTGGAGTGCTTCAGTGTCACGAAGTGTGTTCATAGATGTTTATATATATATATATATATATATATATATATATATATATATATATATATATATTATAGCTGTTGATGTAACTGTATAATATATATATATATATATGTGTGTGTGTGTGTGTGTGTGTGCAGACATCACTGACGTATATATATATATATATATATATATATATATATATATATATATATATATATATATATATTTCGTATTAATTTGTAATGGTAATACATATGTAGACTAGAATGTGTTGGTTCACAAACTACAGTACATTACAATGTACTGTACATATGTACACAAAGTGACTGTCCCATTTGTGAACATTACAGTGGAATGCATATGGTATAAGGTGTAGTCTAATGACCGTGAAACATGTATACACCTCAGATGGCTTAGTGGTAAGTTCTATGACTATAGTGTGCACGGTCCAGGGTTCAACACCTGCGATGCTTTACAAATGTTTTTTACCCAAAATAAGGCTCATTTAAGCAGTTGTAAGCATGTTTAAAAGTGTTTGTGTGACATTATAGCAGAGGTTAAACACAGTTAAACAAACTTTGCAACATATAACCTGTGCATGCAAATACGGCCACATCCGCTAACTATTCAGGATATATACATGTCAATGAAGTTACATCTCACTATGTGCTTACATAACATTACATTCTTTGTCGACTGTACTCTCCAGCACACATGGGTTTATGTGGGTGTTTTGAATGTTTATTAAACAGACGATTACTACCTATATATGCAAGCTGTGGTTAAGGTATACTTTTGAACATGATGAACATCCCTGCCTTTATCGGGATTGAGACCTCGAATGCACAGATACTATGCAAATGCTGTAACCATTACACTGTTGACATTAACGTTGCTTCCGCCTATTTCCTATTTAGATGACTTCTATGTGTAAGCTAGGCTAAGCAAAGGGCAGAGGCCCCCAAACCCACTGAGCTTCACTTACTTTTGAAATAACAATATATAACAAATGTACTGTGAGACAATTCATTACATTCCCAACTATATTAGGCATAGCCCCTCACTGACACACTTCAAGGGAAAGCATGTTGGGTGAATGGGTAACAGAATATACACCCCTGGGATCATGTCTCCCAGAACCATACAGCCAGGGGTTGGGGGAGCCTATCCAGTTTTATAGCTGCAAGACCCTTTGGGGAAATTGAATGGTATTGAATTGTCACATTAACATGCCCTCTTTAGATCACTAAGTGCCCCTATCACCCTCTACAACCCGAGTCTTCAACAGCTTCCAGCAACTCTGCCTGGAATTGCTTCATTGGCTATGCTTGACAGAGGCTCAGTTACTTCATCAATGGTGCAGAGAAAGCCAGCATAATGTAGCTATGCTTCTGATTGCCCTTGGGCAGATAGGTAGTAGGCTATCTGTGAATCTCTAAAGTGCAGGCCATCACAGCCATAATATATGAATACACAGACCTTCAGATCCCAATATATAGTGAGAAATCACCATGTAGTCAGGAAACAGTTAAGTAGAGCAAGAACATACAGAATACTGATACTTAGTCACTCCAAAAGCCTATCTTGGAAGCTAGAAGACTTGTATAAGTTTAAGGCTTTCTATTGCTTACCAGTAAGTTATCTACAGGAGAGATGAAAAACAAGCACAGATGGGGAACATGCATGCAATAATACCATACCTGCCTATGTGTCAGCCTTAGGCTTTGGAATGCTGGCCAAGGCTATTGGCACCCCAATGGTGCCTTATTTAGGAGAGTCTTGAATGTGAATACTGGCTCCATAAACCGCCCAATTGCAGAATCAATGAGGGTTATGCTACTGAACACCAGGGGTTGTGATCACAACATGCATGCACTCACAGCACTCCTCAGGATGGACATCAACATTTGTGGAGTAACTGAGATCTGTCTTAAGGCTCCTGAGAGCACGCCAGCACTACCAGACTACAATCCATACCACACATTTCAGCCACAGAACATGGACTGACACAGACATGGAGGGGGTGTATCCATATTCATCAGGGATACCTACACCTCCAGGTTAGTGGAGCAGCAATGACACCTCTGAGATCATCCATGTGCAGCTAACATCAGCCACAACTGCATCATAAACTGTGGCCTGCTACGGATCACCCTCCATGACCCAGAACCACCACTCCACCTACCTGGAGACAATGGAGAATGACAGTCCCAACGCACACCCTGGCATTGGTTGATGTCAATGACCATACCATTAACTGTGAAACTTACTCCAGTACTCACTTCCAGGCCCAGCGCTTCCTGGAATTTATCACCTCATATGCCCTGTATCAGGTGATAACCTCCCTAATGAGGGGTTGAAACATACTAGAAATAGTCATCACCAACATGGGCAAAAGGTTCACTACAGTGGAGGTTAACTGGTCACTGGTTAGATCTGACCATGAACTATTCACTGTTTCCACACCCAAGCATCTCCGACACCCACAGATACCACAGTGTATACCTTTCCTACAGCTAAATTTACACTACTAGTGACAGGGGTGGGGGGTTTCACAGCCCCCACGATAAGGGGAAACACTGCTCAAGATACAGACAGATTTAAAAATGCAGTCTATAAACACCTATATGGATGTATGGATTGTGCCATCACTGGTAAACCAAGACTCACTCCTCCTAGACACCAGTCTATTGGACCTCTGCAATAAACAGGCTATACTACACAAGTAGGCAAGTGTTCCAGACAAACAGCAAATCCCACGAAGGGCAGACATCCATGACTACTATTAGTATGATACGTAGGTCCCTCATGACATCATCCAAGCTAACATCAGCAGGAGAATACGCAAGGATTCGAAAGATAACCACAAAGCCTTCTTTGGCTATGTCAAGGATCTAAGAGGTGACACACAGATTTGCACTGTGCTGGTGAAATATAGCACAAAATATGCTGACCCTACTGATATCGCCAACATCCTTGCAGATACATTCAGTGCATACTTCACCCCCTAAAGAGCCCACAACACTATCCGAAAGGTACAGTATTCCACACATCAGAGACACATAGGTGGAAATGGCCCTCTCTAACAGCAGAACACAGCATCAATGGAGGTAGATGTTGTCCCGGACTACATCTTGCAAACTGTATAAGACAACCTGACACCCCACCTAATTAAGCTTTCCAACCTCAGCCTCTCCACAGGCTGCATGCCCATACAATGGTGCGTGGCAGTGGTTATTCCACTCCATCAAGGTGGAATCACAACCGACCATGGTAACTACCACCCCATAAGCCTGACTAGCCTGGTCTGCAATGGTATAGATTGCATCCTCATGGCACTCACTAACAAAGACATTGGTAACCTCCCAACATGTGACCCAACCCAGGTCAGCCTGGTTGAGTGCAGTTCATGCCTACTGAAGCTGTTTGACGTCTTACATACAGTCACCAAGATGTTAGATGATGGGGGAGGTGGTTCACACATACTACCTGGTCCTCGCCAAGGCTTTTGACACCATGCCCCACTCAGGTATTATTGATAAGCACACCAGCCTGTACATACACCCATAAATCACAGGTTGGGTTGCCAACAGGCTTACATACAGAACCCATATGGTACAACTAGCAGTCTCCAGGTCCATCTCTTGACCAGTCACGACTGGTGTCCCACAGGACTCAGTCCTGGGAGCCCCACTGTTTGGCATATACTTTTCAGAGGTACAGGCAAACACAGGTTGACATACGGCAGACCATGTTTGGCAATGACTGTGAATTGGGAGCCATGATTGATAGTCCAGCTGACACAGACATCCATCAAGGGGCCTCACAGAGACCATCACAGGGTGTCAATGTCATGGCCTCCAGCCAAGTACCACTAACTGCATGGTCATTCCATTGTGGAATATTAAGCACCCACATATTAACACATAAGTGGCAGTCAGGTAATGGGGTATCTGGGGACTAAGGTAGATAATGATCTCCCATTTGACAATCATATTACCACAGTAGTTAGGACATCCTTCTATGTAGGCAATCTGATTACTAAAGGATTCCCATCTAGACATACTGGGGTTATAGGGCCCCTTTACTCATCACTCATCAGTCCCATCATAGGGTATAATAACCCATTTGGGAGGTACCTCAGAAGACACTTCCAACAGCTGTGAGGTCCATGAATGTACCTCGCCAAGGGGAATACTGGCCTCCAACATATGGCCTATGCAGCCAGACTGAATAAACTCCTGCTTTACTCAGTAGCATCACATTTACCCAGAGATGATCTCTGCTGGCCAGCACAGGCTTAATGGATATGCTCCACCTATGGGAATCCATGTCACAGTGAGCCACACACTGTAGTGAGCTAAACCTTGTCACAGCAATAACTGTAAGATGCTAGAGGGACAGATTTGTGTCACGGACACTCACCATACTTTGGAACAACATCCCTAACTACATTATACAGAGCCCTCACTAACACTCTGCAAGAGAAACCTTGAAGAGTGGATGGGGAATAGTAGATGCACCCCAGGGATCCCGCCATTGGCTCTGCTCCACAGAGGGAGAGTTAATGAATCAATGGGGTGGCAAAAGCTGACACATTTTGGCTGGGCTTATGAATGGCCTCTGGCAGTTGACCAAGTACCTACCTATAAATCTATACATACAGTATCAGCACATGCTGATAGCTTAATTTACTGTTCAGGTGTTGACTTTCCTTGTGCCAATGGCAATTGTGTGTGCAATAGTTGAGGGCTGCCTATGTTGGATGCACACAGTAGACTGCCTATACATGACAATTTACAGGTAGTCTTGTGTGTGTCCCATCCATTTTTACTGTGTGTGCAGGTGGAGAAAGGTGTCAGTCCCCAGGTACCTACACTGACAGTTACCTCTTTGCCAAGGCATGGGCATACTGAGCATGCCTCCGTCTGCCTACTGGGGCTGGCTCAGGGCGTTTGTGGTCTGAGTACCTCTGTGCCTGTGGGGCCCTTAGCAATGGTGGTGGGCTGTGAGGGCCTTCACCATTCTGTCCCTGCTGCAGCTGTTTCCGCAGGACCATATTGTGTAGTATGGAACATACTATGAAGATGTGGGCACACGTGCCTGGATAGTACTGCAAGGCTCCACCAGATATGTCCAAGCAACGAAACCGTGATTTCAGCATTCCAGACACATGCTCTATGATGATTCTGGTTTGTGCGTGTGCCTCATTATGGCATTCCTGCATGGGTGTGTGTGCATTTCTGATGGGAGTCATCATCCACAGTTCCAGTGCATAGCCAGCATCCCCCACCAGGTGGCCATTTGGGATGTCCCCCCTGGCAACTAACTTATACAGCTGTGAGGCATGCCAGATGTGGGAGTAGTGATAGCTTCCTGGACTGCCAGCACACACATCCATAATAATGCCCTGGGCATTGCACATGACCTGGCAGTTGATGGAGGGGTATCCCTTGTGGTTTATGTAGTGCCTACCCTGCTCACTGTGTGGTGACTTGATGTGTATGTGCATGCAGTGTATTGCACCCAGTTCCTCGAGGTATTCTGCCACATGGTGTAAGAGACACATATTGCTGGCCAACTCCTCTTGCATTCGGGGGAATTATATGTGCTCATTGGCATGTGATAACATGGCATCCAGGAACTGGTGTAGTACCCTGGATGCTGATGCCTGTGAGATCCCCAAGATATCCCTAGTTGGTCTTTAAAAGGTACCTGTAGCTAGTATTCTCAGGCTTACACATACCTACATATCCACTGGGATGGGTCCCCCTCTGTTTGTTCTGGCTCGGATGCGTGGCCAGCACAGCTCCACAAGTTGCTGTAGGATGTCCCTGTCCACCCTGTAATGCTCTACTATCTCCAGATCATGTAGCCCCTGGTAGGTTAGCCTGGGTCTGAACACTCTCCTCCTCCTCCTCTGGTGCCTGAGGTGGTCATGTGCATCATCCTCCACACCACCTGCAGTCTCCAACAAATGCTGGTGGATTAAAGCTATGGCAGCCCCTTACATGTACATACTAAAAGTTCCCCATCTGTATACACCACTGGTGCAGAGTGTATAGGAATACACAAATGTGTATGAGGTGCTTTCACACTTTATACTATTGTGCTATGGATGCTGCTGATATCAGTGGGTGTGTATGAGCTATTCCAGCTGCAGCATGTCTTAATTATGGGTTTTGCAATGAGTACTGCAAGTTTGGGGCCTTTACTGTGGAGATATGCTTGCCTGCCTTGATTAATCTGTTGCCCTTTAATTCACTTTTAAACCTGGATCCCCTCCCATTATCAGGCATGCATCCACCTGCCATCTTTCTTGTTTTGTACCTCCCCTACCCAGTCATGGCAAAATGTGTCTTGTAGCTAATATACTGCAGATCGGCTTTGTTCTGCTTTGATGCTTTACTGTTTTCTTTGCAGTACAGCCCCTCCCCTTTCCTGTTCTGCAGGTAGCTGCTTGCAGCCTATTAGCTGTTGTCAATGGCCCACTCTAGGCTCCTAGATGTTAATTAGTCATTTGTACTTCAATTTCACTGCTGCAGCATTTTCTTATTTCTTTCCTATATCCTTCCTGTTTCAGCTGCAGTGTGCACCACGCAAACCAGGGGTACTGGGTTTATGCGCATTTTCATCTCCGTTCATATGCATACTCGGATACCTTGTGTACTCTCAGCTAAGCATAGCTATGGCCAGTTCATCACAACCCTATCCTGCAGCTTTGCCTAGCTAGGGGCAAACCGGTTTAGCAATGCTCCAATGTGCTTACAGCAATGGCGACACACCCCTCTCTTGATGTCATCTGTATCTCAAGGGCACAGCTCAGTGTTATAATGCTACGCGGTGAGGTGCATCCTTACATCAGCGGGGAATCTGTGATTCACTATTACTCCTCTCATTTGCATGGCATTGTGTACTAATTCCTAACTACCGCATATAACACTGTCACAGCCCCTTAGCAACCCTTGCGCCATAGTATGGTGTAGCATGCCTGCCATTAACTATTATGGGGAAATTGTGATATGTGTTTCATTGCAGTTTTATTCTATATTTTTATATTTTCCTTGCGATCCCCTTTGCGCACTGCTGCCCTGCGCTTCCACGTCACGATAGTGCAATTATATATATTAAATGTTAATTTTATATTTTGTACATTTTTTATGCCAATGGCTATATATTTAGCCATTGGCATATACTAACAATATAATACATGGGTTTTGTTGGCTGTCATGGCTCCGATTTTATGTTTGCAAAAATGTAAACCGTTTTCTACAGTTTACATTTCTGCATGCTTACACTACACCTGCACCACTTCCTGGATTGCTACATAACTTCATTTGCATACTACACTGCTGCACAAGGGGTAATTAGCATACAGGGACCGGGAGTTGTGCAAGAGTAGCTTACGCAGGTAGTGTACGTGGGAGCAGCTCATAACTGGATCGCTCGGCTGCCATATTTGGTGTTAGAACGCCGATGCTACTCCTGCACTTGGCGCAAGCTTTATGAATCCCGGGGTAAGTCTTTAATATTGCAATCTGCCATTGGAAAATTTGCAAATGATTTAGTGTAAACTGGATGTATAAATATCCCTGATTCATCTATATAGCTACAAAAAGAACAACTATTACACTTAGTGTGTGATGCTACTTTCGTAGCAAGAGCATGTTGGGAAAAATATAATCTTTGGCATATAGATTTTTTTGTTCCTATAGCCAAATCTGGGTCTATCACCCACAATACTATAAATCTCGGTGTTGGTTCCTAAAATTGGCCAGATATAATCTCCCTGAGGTTCCTTTCATCTCTCGAAAATGAGAGACTAAAAAAATGGAGCTCTATCAGTGGCTCTGCTAGGTACAGATTTAGCTTTGACACAGAATTATCAGATATGGACTTCTAGAATTTTGGTGACTACCTGTTGCTTTAATAGCACCTAGGAACTAGGAAATGCACTCTTACTTGAATGGATGCGTTAGAGAGTTACTACTATAAGTAGCATGCATTATGTTTTGTTATTAGATCTGAAGACGCTATACGCAAAAGCGCTTATCTGTGTTTTTTTATTTTATTAAAGTTCTGGTTGGGATTTACATCTGCTGTGTACTACTGGTTGTGTTTTGGAACTTTTTGCTATTTCTTGTGTTTTACACACCAGTGGTTTGATTCCCCTACAATGCTTGTTTTTGGATATATCTATATATATATATATATATATATATATATATATATATATATATATATATATATATATGTAGCATTGATCACCACTGAGTTTCTCCACTATCTTCCTGAGGATCCAGCTTCACATATTCCCCACCTTTTGTGACTTTTTCCCAAAACTATTTTCTCCCATTACACCTTTCTATAACACTGCCATAATCTGTGTCATGTCTTAGATTATGCCTTTCTATAACACTGCCATAATCTGTGTCATGGCTTAGATTATGCCTTTCTATAACACTGCCATAATCTGTGTCATGTCTTAGATTATGCCTTTCTATAACACTGCCATAATCTGTGTCATGGCTTAGATTATGCCTTTCTATAACACTGCTATAATCTGTGTCATGGCTTAGATTATGCCTTTCTATAACACTGCCATAATCTGTGTCATGGCTTAGATTATGCCTTTCTATAACACTGCCATAATCTGTGTCATGGCTTAGATTATGCCTTTCTATAACACTGCCATAATCTGTGTCATGGCTTAGATTATGCCTTTCTATAACACTGCCATAATCTGTGTCATGGCTTAGATTATGCCTTTCTATAACACTGCCATAATCTGTGTCATGGCTTAGATTATGCCTTTCTATAACACTGCCATAATCTGTGTCATGGCTTAGATGATAATCATACAAGAAAGCAGAAAAGTTGGACTAGATGTTAACTTAAGAAGGCACAGCTCTCTATTCCTTGACAAATCCAAGCAAGTGGGAAAAAGAATATATGAAACACTTCATTCACTTGGTTAACCTGGAAGAGAAACTGTGGAAACCATTCACAATAACAACACTTTTAAGGGTGCTTATTAAAAGGCATTTGTAAATGAAGCAGTTGATAATTCTGATTGGAAAGCATTTCATAAAGGTGGAAGCAGTTGACGATCAGAAGAAGGACTTTCCAGTTACTCTTACACAGCATGTGGTACCAGTGTGAATTATTCCAAGGGCTTTTGGTGCTAGATGCAGTGAATTAAAGGAACCGTAGAAGCTGAAAAAATATATAAAAGCACATTTTCCCTATAGTAGCTACTTGCTTTGTCATGTTAGTTAATTATATGCTAGAAATTAATTCTGCTTGAGAGTGCATTTATAGTACTAGTGTTGTAATTATCTTTCTAGCTTGTACAGTTCCTGTGTTATATTCAAAATGGGATTTATGGATGACATTAGTAGCCTTTTATATCTCTAATATGCTGAACTTGTTTCAATGGAAATTGGACTGGAATTATACCTTATCCCTTCTCTCCTGTATGGTGCCTCCATCCTTACCAATCTGCAATCCTCCCTCAAATCAAAATTCTCATCCTGTTACTATAAAATTTCAAAATTTGCTACTGGTCACAGATCTAATAGCTATCACTGCATCTCCCTACGCCAAGTGAACTGGCTTGAACTGCCCAATTATCTTACCTATATTCGACTCATCCAAGCACACAAACTTATCTTCAGCCCCTCCCTTGCCCCTACCTTCCAAATGCACCTTCCTAACAGACGCCTACATTCTAACTTCCAAAATGTAATCAAATTACATAAACCTGCCCGCCCTCCAGGCAGACATCTTCTTTCCTTCTGTCTAGCACATCATTGGAATTCTCTCCCACCCCTTCTCCATACCATTAACAGTCTTTCTATTTTTAAAACTTTACTTCACTCACACCTAATCTCACAACGGGAATGCTCTTGCTCCCATCCAACATAATATCCATTACTACCATTCCTCTCTATCTTTCTACAGCATCCTTAGCCTAGAATTTTCTGATGGAACTAGTTATCTTTATACTATTAACTTGAATGCAATGAGAATTTTTCAGGTACTTTCTCCATCTAACACTAGCTAATTGCTATAATTAATACTATGTTTTTGTCTAATGCCTTATCAAGTATTTTGTAAACTCTGTAACTGCTGTTATGTTTGTAATTTTTGTAATTGATTACTTTGTATTAATGAGGCTTTTCTCCCCAGGACTCCATTTAAAATGGGCTCCCCATGGCCCAATGGACCATCCTGGTAAAACAAACTGCAATAAATAAATAAATAAATTGTGAAGAGAGGAAATAACTGGAAAGATGGCATGCTAGCCAAGAAAATGAGAGAGAGCCACAGAAAAAGGGAAGGTAAACTTCCTCTTTTTCTGCTGTATGTATATAACCACTGAAATAATCATAAGTGCCATCACAGTAACCCTATGATGGACTGCTCATGGCCAGTCCATCTGTTCTAGTATATGAACTTTCCTTTTCTATGTTGCATTCAGCTGGTAAGTTTCCATTACTAGAATCACAGTAAAATTATGTGAGAGGACTTTTCAAGTCTCTAGAGAAACTGAAAAGATAAAAAAAAACACAACTAATATTATTAGGGTTTAGAAAATAGAAGCATTAGACAAGCAGTGATACAGTTTACAGATTAAATAGACCCAAAATATGTTAAGGTACTGCTAAAGAGAAAAGGAATCTGTTTGCTTTGCTACAAACCTGTATCTGATTAACATACTCAAAGCTGAAGGGTCACTTTGATTGGTGGGGCAATTAAGCAGATGGCACAGCTGTCTTCTCTTGTGGAGAGGGTATAAAATTAGCTGCTGAGTGAAGTGAGTGATGGTAGAGCTACCACTTAATGTGATTTTAGCAATAACCCATGGGTGGGTGTGGTTTGGTTATGAAAGTGAAGCCATGAGTTATTGATATACAGTTTCAGTAGTTAGATATCTGTTATAAAGCATGATGATTGTTAGTGGTATAAGACAAAAATTACAGTATGTGATGGGTGTAACCTGGTGGTTTATTGTGCATTTTTTACAAAATGCATAATGCACCTGCTGTTAACAATAAAATTGCTTGTTTTGTATGACTTGATTACAAAAAAAATGCAAGGAAAACATGGCACTTTAAGGAAAATTGACAGGGACAGAGATCACAATAGCATCAAGTATAATATTGCACCCTATTTAAGGTGAGGCCAAAATGAAATAGCCAGAACACTGCATGTGGAGAAGATCATTGGGAGTCTAAAATATTGCTGCCTGAAGGAAAAACAAACAAGAACCAGAGCCTTGTCTCTGAGACAAGGGTCAGCACAGAGACACAGTTGTGCCACTTTAATGTCCTGGCAATAGAAAGCCTGCAAAAAGATTTGGAACAAAGATGGCAGAGCCTTTGTACTTGTTTATGACAGCACCAAAATGTCAGTTTTAGATTTCTAGCATGTTGGTATACTGCAAATTTTCATCACCTTTATTTTGCATAATAGCTTATTTTATTTAATTTCTTTTTAGTAAATTTAGCATGTTATTTACATTCTGAATAATAAAATGCCTATATTAATTGACTATTTGTGTTTACAGTTTTAAAATACTAGTGGGCAATACAGGCAGTTAACACTTTAATTTTGTAATTTGCTGGATTTCCAATTTACCTGTCTTTGCAAAGCATAGTTATAACAGTTTCCTGCAAAAAGCAAAGGTCGTTTTTTTTTTCAATTTCTCAAAGTGTTTTAGGCCTCTAACGCCATGACAGGAATGGTCACCTTCCTAAGTCAGAGTACAGTTAGAGTTCATGAAATTACTATTATTTCAGTCCTTGAAGTTAGCCAAGAGTGCTCTTGTCAGCACCTGCAATGTACCCAGAATTGCCTCCTTCAGTAATTCATATGGGATTACCCATACTGGTAGCATATTTAAGTACAATTTTAAATTCTTTATTATTAAACCAGCTGCTCTCACTACTATTGGAACTGTGTATCTTTCATCCACTTTGCTTTAGTTTCTGCTTGCAAATCCTTGGTATTTTATGACCTTGTGTCTCTCTCTGTATGTAAGACACTGTAATCACTGAGTGTAGCAATTTGAATGATCAATTCCACTGTTGTATTCTTTTCATGGACTATTTTATCAGGTTTCTTGCATCTATTTAACTACTGGTAATGGGTAATCCATCATTCTCTATAATGCTTTGTGGTTACTGTTTCCAATGCTTTTCAGTTACTTCTATGTTGTAGGGTTTGCGCAACCCCCAATTCAACGGTCTTGTCACATTATTATGCCTTTCAGTATACAGGCCCTCTTCCATGAGTGTATCAGACCCCGCAGCAAGACGTGTGACTGTTTTCCAGTTATTTTTCACATAATCTGCATTTATCTGCATCTCCCACATGTTCAACTGGCTTTGTAAACAAGTGTGTATGTAGTCCACTATATTGGGCTGCCATTATTAGCCTTTGTTCTTTTCAGGCATCAAATCTTGGTCAAAACGAGGTTGTTCCAGGAGAGCTCTGCACTTGCCACTACAGTTTTGCCAAAATTCTTTCCATCTTATCTGATCCTTTTCCTCATACCCTTTCTTTTGCTTTTTGGTATATTCAGTTGCTGCCTGATTTTTGTCTGTGTCTGGTTTGTTTTCAATTCCTGCTTGATATTGAAATGCTTCTGCTAAACTAAGCAAAGATGTTGTCTTAGCTTTTTCTCCTGATGTTTTAAAACTTTCACTATGTTTGGATTTGATGAGGTTTGCAGATATGTATGCCCATCTATATATGTAATCAGTTTTGATAAGGCCCATACCTTCATAATGTTGCTATACACTGATTTTTATATATCATTTGATAAGCATGAAGCATTTTCTTGTTTTCTTGTCCATATCTTCCTGTGTTGTGTGGCTGTGTTGCTGTGAGATTTGTCTTTATGCACTCATCATATTCTAAATGTAATTACTTTGAAAGTTAAAGAAGTATTTACTTGCTAGAGTAGGGGGTCACAGTAAAGTTCTATCATTCATGACTGGACTTCTGTTCATAGTATCATAGGATCGTAGGAATTTACTAGGCTATTGACCTTGAGGTCATTTTAAGCCTAGCCGTTTCATCCCAATGTAATACCATAGAAATGCTACTCAGTACCCAAGACTGCATTTAATGATGACTGCCCATGTCCGGGAGAGTTATGGGTGCTACTCAAGTAAGAATTTATGGTGCCCCATCCACTCATCCAAGTTTGGGTCTTGGATTGCTCTGTAGGCCAGGCATAAGTCTCCCCTAAGAAGTCTATATGATACAGAGTATAGTGACAGGGACTTTAGTCGGTCTGTGTAAGGCACATGCTGGAGCCCCTAGATCTTCTTTGCTAGAAACATCTGAGGTATCTCTAATTGCTGTAAGTGCATAGTACAGTACATGCCAAATAGGGCATTATACTCAATTATGGGCCAGATAAGTGCAGAGTACAGGAGGGTTATAACTTATTTTGCTCTAGGGGCGATGTCTTTACTAAGCAAGTGTGCTATGTAGAAAGCTTTCCTTACTAAAGTAGACACAAGGTGGTCAAAGTTAAGGTCATAGTTAACTTGTAATCCCAGGTCCCTTTCCACTTCATGGGTACTTAGAGTATTGTTGTTAATTTGATTGTGTGAAGGGAAATTAATTGTGCCAAAGGGAAAGATGGTGCATTTCTTGGCATTCATTTTGAGACCGTGACTAATACACCAGTCACTGGTCTGCATGAGACCTTCCTAGAGTATATGACATTAATTAATTTATTTATTTATTTGTCTTACATTTGTTTACTGGGAAAATCCGACTGGGATGAATACCTGTTTTCAGCGGTGCCCGGGGAAGAAAAGCTCCACAATTAACAAAAACAATACATCAAATGCCCCTAAATTATAATTTTCCCATATGACAATACATAAAATACATACTTTGTTGTTACAGCTGACATATATAGAACACGATCAATGAATAGTTCTTTTTACAATATAAGAATAGAGACAGTAGAAATATACAATATAAGCAGTGCATAAGGCTATCAGAACAACTGAAAAGAGTAAGTAAGGTGATTAACAGCAAGCAGATAAAGTATACAGGAACAACGAAGAGCTAAGATTTTTTGCCTTGGACAAGGCTTTAAGGACCTGCTCTTTAGATATGTAGGGTGGGGGGAGTTTGGGGGAAGGTTTGTTGTAAGTTAGGAGGGGATAAGGGAGCGAAACTTTCTCCAAACCTAACTGCTAGCAGGTTTGCCATCTCTGCGTGGTCAGTATGTGTGATACCATTGGCCACAAGTTCTGCACATGCTTGGGTCCTACCCTTTAGGTTACATATGTAGCTGTAAAAGCCCTTATGGTTATCCTTCATTGTACTTCCTAACTTTCTCTCAAAGGTGCCCTTGGAAGATTTGACAAGTTGTCTTATTTGCCTGTTGAGGCTGAGGAGAGTGTTTTTATCACTGTTGGGGCCTTACTTTTTATTCTTGGACAACACATTTTTGTATTTATTGTAAAGTTTGTTGATGCTGAATGTCCACCATGGCAGCTTGTTTTTACTTGGGGCTCTGGCTTTGATTCTTTCTGGTACAGCTGAGTTTTTACACTTATGCAAGTGACTATACAGAGCTTTAGTGTAAGCTAAATAATGAAATGGTAAGAGCACAACTATATGAATTAAAACACATTGTGAAATTATAGATAACCCAGCAGATTATAACAATAACCATAACAGCAAAGATATAATGATCAAGATTGATGTTATAGATAGACATAAATAAGCGTTGCTATCAGCGGTAAAAAGTGGTAGGCGTCAATCATTCCACCAAGATGCTGAAGGTTTCATTGCATTAGCTAAGAGAAATGTGTTATAGGAACTTATTCAAGAATGTGTCACCTAAAGTAACTATA
This sequence comes from Protopterus annectens, assembly GCF_019279795.1. Classification (NCBI taxonomy): domain Eukaryota; kingdom Metazoa; phylum Chordata; order Ceratodontiformes; family Protopteridae; genus Protopterus; species Protopterus annectens. The sequence goes on along the minus strand of NC_056732.1, from coordinate 536,333,557 downwards.
ATGAAAACTGTAATTAAGTGAAATTAAGAGGCATTTACACACACCTTATATGTATGATGTGCAACAAGTGGACATATTACTAAGTACTATAATGAGAAAAGTAAACCAGAGGTAACTGTACGACTAAAAGTGAAACCACTTACTGAAGAAGCAATGGAATGTGAGAAGGTTTCAGTTAGGTTAGGTGAGGTTACATTCTGCTGATGTACCTTTACTAAATAAATAACTGCAGATAAATAACTGTTTAAGAGTGTCGGATAGAGTGATGTTTATGAAGCTGGAAATTGATTGTGTAATGATGAATGTTGTTAGTGCATATGCTCCGCAAGTTGGGTGTGCAATGGATGAGAAAGAAACATTTTGGAGTGAATTGGATGAAGTGGTGATGACTGTACCCAAGGGTGAGAGAGTGGTGATTGGAGCAGATTTCAATGGGCATGTTGGTGAAAGGAACAGAGGGGATGAGGAAGTGATGGGTGGGTATGGTGTTAAACAAAGGAATGCAGAAGGTCAGATGGTAGTGGATTTTGCGAAAAGGATGGACATGGCTGTGGTGAATATGTATTTTAACAGGAGGGAGGAGCATAGGGTGACATATAAGAGTGGAGGAAGATGCACACAGGTGGATTATATCTTATGTAGGAGGGCCAGTTTGAAAGAGATTGGGGACTGTAAAATGGTGACTGGAGAAAGTGTAGTTAAGCAGCATAGGATGGTGGTTTGTAGGATGACATTGGTGATCAAGAAGAGGAGGAGGAGTGTGAGGGCAGCACCAAGGATCAAATGGTGGAAATTGGAAAAGGATAATTGTGAGGTGAAGTTCAGGGATGAGTTAAGACAGGCACTGGGTGGCAGTGAAGAGTTACCGAATAGCTGGGTAACTACAGCAGAGCTAGTAAGGGAGACAGCTAGAAAGGTGCTTGGTATCACATCGGGACAGAGGAAGGATGACAAGGAGACATGGTGGTGGAATGAGGAAATACAGAAGAGTATACAGGCAAAGAGGTTGACAAAGAAGTGAGATTGTCAGAGAGCTGAAGAAAGTAGACAGGAGTATAAGGAGATGAGGTGCATGGCAAAGAGAGAGGTGGCGAAGGCTAAGAATAAGGCATAAGAAGAGTTGTATGAAAGGTTGGACACTAAGGAGGGTGAAAAGGACCTGTACCGATTGGCTAGACAGAGGGACCGAGCTAGGAAAGATGTGCAGCAGATAAAGGTGATAAAGGATAATGAGGGAAACATACTTACAAGCAAGGAGAGTGTGTTGAGGAGATGGAAAGAGTACTTTGAGGGGTTGATGAATGAAGAGAATGAAAGGGAGAGAAGGTTGGATGATGTAGGGATAGTGAATCATGAAGTGCAATGGATTATCAAGGAGGAAGTAAGGATAGCTATGAAGAGAATGAAGAATGGAAAGGCTGTTGGCCCAGATGACATACCTGTGGAAGCATGGAGGTGTTTAGGTGAAATGGCAGTGGAGTTTTTAACCAGATTGTTTAATGAAATCTTAGAAAGTGAGAGGATGCCTGAGGAATGGAGAAAAAGTGTTTTGGTACCGATTTATAAGAATAAGGGTGATGTGCAGAGCTGTAGTAACTACAGAGGGATTAAACTGATCAGTCACAGCATGAAGTTGTGGGAAAGAGTAGTGGAAGCTAGGTTAAGAAGGGACGTGATGATTAGTGAACAGCAGTATGGTTTCATGCCAGGAAAGAGCATTACAGATGCGATGTTTGCTCTGAGAGTGTTGATGGAGAAGTACAGAGAATGTCAGAAGGAGTTGCATTGTGTTTTATAGACTTAGAGAAAGCATATGACAGGGTGCCTAGAGAGGAGTTGTGGTATTGTATGAAGAAGTCAGGAGTGTCAGAGAAGTATGTAAGAGTGGTACAGGATATGTATGAGGGTAGTGTGACAGCGGTGAGGACTGCGGTGGGAGTGATGGATGCATTTAAGGTGGAGGTGGGGTTACATCAAGGATCAGCTCTGAGCCCTTTCTTATTTGCAATGGTGATGGACAGGTTGACAGACGAGATCAGACAGGAGTCCCCGTGGACTATGATGTTTGTAGATGACATTGTGATCTGTAGTGAGAGTAGGGAACAGGTGGAGGAGACCCTGGAGAGATGGAGATATGCTCTAGAGAGAAGAGGAATGAAGGTCAGCAGGACTAAGACAGAATATATGTGTGTGAATGAGAGGGAGGATAGAAGAATGGTGAGGATGCAAGGAGTAGAGGTGGAGAAGGTGGATGAGTTTAAATACTTGGGGTCAATAGTTCAGAGTAACAGTGAGTGTGGAAGAGAGGTGAAGAAGAGAGTACAGGCAGGATGGAGTGGGTGGAGAAGAGTGTCAAGAGTGATTTGTGACAGACGAGTACCTGTAAGAGTGAAAGGGAAGGTCTACAAGAGGGTAGTGAGACCAGCTATGTTATATGGGTTGGAGACAAGGGCATTGACAAAAAGGCAGGAGTCAGAGCTTGACGTGGCAGAGTTGAAGATGTTAAGATTTGCACTTGGTGTGATGAGGGTGAACAGGATTAGGAATAAGTATATTAGAGGGTCAGCCCAGGTTGGAAGGTTTGGAGACAAAGCCAGAGAGGCAAGATTACGTTGGTTTGGACATGTGCTGAGGAGGGATGCTGAGTATATTGGGAAAAAGATGCTAAGGATAAAGC